>NW_028116084.1:0-31730 GCF_964273445.1 Streptopelia decaocto
AAGCTTCAACAGAATTTCTACAATTTTGAGAGGGATTTGAAAAGTTTCAATGGGAATGGGAAGAATTGGGACAAAAATTGGAAAATTTTTCAGGGACTTTGAAAAAATTTCAACTGGAATTTTAGCCATTTTTTGACGTGAAATTGTAAACGTGTGGACATGGATTTTGAAAATTCTAGAGAGAATTTTAAAAGCTTCAACAGAATTTCTACAATTTTGAGAGGGATTTGAAAAGTTTCAATGGGAATGGGAAGAATTGGGACAAAAATTGGAAAATTTTTCAGGGACTTTGAAAAAATTTCAACTGGAATTTTAGCCATTTTTTTTACGTGAAATTGTAAACATGTGGACATGGATTTTGAAAATTCTAGAGAGAATTTTAAAAGCTTCAACAGAATTTCAACAATTTTGAGAGGGATTTGAAAAGTTTCAATTGGAATGGGAAGAATTAAGACAAAAAATTGGAAAATTTTTAAGGGACTTTGAAAAAATTTCAACTGGAATTTTAGCCATTTTTTGACGTGAAATTGTAAACATGTGGACATGGATTTTGAAAATTCTAGAGAGAATTTTAAAAGCTTCAACAGAATTTCAACAATTTTGAGAGGGATTTGAAAAGTTTCAATGGGAATGGGAAGAATTGGGACAAAAATTGGAAAATTTTTAAGGGACTTTGAAAAAATTTCAACTGGAATTTTAGCATTTTTTTACGTGAAATTGTAAACATGTGGACATGGATTTTGAAAATTCTAGAGAGAATTTTAAAAGCTTCAACAGAATTTCAACAATTTTGAGAGGGATTTGAAAAGTTTCAATGGGAATGGGAAGAATTGGGACAAAAATGGGAAAATTTTTAAGGGACTTTGAAAAAATTTCAACTGGAATTTTAGCCATTTTTTTTACGTGAAATTGTAAACATGTGGACATGGATTTTGAAAATTCTAGAGAGAATTTTAAAAGCTTCAACAGAATTTCAACAATTTTGAGAGGGATTTGAAAAGTTTCAATGGGAATGGGAAGAATTGGGACAAAAATGGGAAAATTTTTCAGGGACTTTGAAAAAATTTCAACTGGAATTTTAGCCATTTTTTGACGTGAAATTGTAAACATGTGGACATGGATTTTGAAAATTCTAGAGAGAATTTTAAAAGCTTCAACAGAATTTCTACAATTTTGAGAGGGATTTGAAAAGTTTCAATGGGAATGGGAAGAATTGGGACAAAAATTGGAAAATTTTTAAGGGACTTTGAAAAAAATTCAACTGGAATTTTAGCATTTTTTTTACGTGAAATTGTAAACATGTGGACATGGATTTTGAAAATTCTAGAGAGAATTTTAAAAGCTTCAACAGAATTTCAACAATTTTGAGAGGGATTTGAAAAGTTTCAATGGGAATGGGAAGAATTGGGACAAAAATTGGAAAATTTTTAAGGGACTTTGAAAAAATTTCAACTGGAATTTTAGCATTTTTTTTTTACGTGAAATTGTAAACATGTGGACATGGATTTTGAAAATTCTAGAGAGAATTTTAAAAGCTTCAACAGAATTTCAACAATTTTGAGAGGGATTTGAAAAGTTTCAATGGGAATGGGAAGAATTGGGACAAAAATGGGAAAATTTTTAAGGGACTTTGAAAAAATTTCAACTGGAATTTTAGCCATTTTTTGACGTGAAATTGTAAACATGTGGACATGGATTTTGAAAATTCTAGAGAGAATTTTAAAAGCTTCAACAGAATTTCAACAATTTTGAGAGGGATTTGAAAAGTTTCAATGGGAATGGGAAGAATTGGGACAAAAATTGGAAAATTTGGAAGGGACTTTGAAAAAATTTCAACTGGAATTTTAGCAATTTTTTGACGTGAACTTGTAAACATGTGGACATGGATTTTGAAAATTCTAGAGAGAATTTTAAAAGCTTCAAGAGAATTTCAACAATTTTGAGAGGGATTTGAAAAGTTTCAATGGGAATGGGAAGAATTGGGACAAAAATTGGAAAATTTTGAAGGGACTTTGAAAAAATTTCAACTGGAATTTTAGCCATTTTTTGACGTGAAATTGTAAACATGTGGACATGGATTTTGAAAATTCTAGAGAGAATTTTAAAAGCTTCAACAGAATTTCAACACTTTTGAGAGGGATTTGAAAAGTTTCAATGGGAATGGGAAGAATTGGGACAAAAATTGGAAAATTTTTAAGGGACTTTGAAAAAATTTCAACTGGAATTTTAGCAATTTTTTGACGTGAAATTGTAAACATGTGGACATGGATTTTGAAAATTCTAGAGAGAATTTTAAAAGCTTTAACAGAATTTCTATAATTTTGAGAGGGATTTGAAAAGTTTCAATGGGAATGGGAAGAACTGGGACAAAAAATGGAAAATTTTTAAGGGACTTTGAAAAAAATTCAACTGGAATTTTAGTCATTTTTTGACGTGAAATTGTAAACATGTGGACATGGATTTTGAAAATTCTAGAGAGAATTTTAAAAGCTTCAACAGAATTTCAACAATTTTGAGAGGGATTTGAAAAGTTTCAATGGGAATGGGAAGAATTGGGACAAAAATTGGAAAATTTTTCAGGGACTTTGAAAAAATTTCAACTGGAATTTTAGCCATTTTTTGACGTGAAATTTTAAACATGTGGACATGGATTTTGAAAATTCTAGAGAGAATTTTAAAAGCTTCAAGAGAATTTCAACAATTTTGAGAGGGATTTGAAAAGTTTCAATGGGAATGGGAAGAATTGGGACAAAAATTGGAAAATTTTGAAGGGACTTTGAAAAAATTTCAACTGGAATTTTAGCCATTTTTTTACGTGAAATTGTAAACATGTGGCCATGTATTTTGAAAATTCTAGAGAGAATTTTAAAAGCTTCAACAGAATTTCAACAATTTTGAGAGGGATTTGAAAAGTTTCAATGGGAATGGGAAGAATTGGGACAAAAATTGGAAAATTTTTAAGGGACTTTGAAAAAATTTCAACTGGAATTTTAGCCATTTTTTGACGTGAAATTGTAAACATGTGGACATGGATTTTGAAAATTCTAGAGAGAATTTTAAAAGCTTCAACAGAATTTCAACAATTTTGAGAGGGATTTGAAAAGTTTCAATGGGAATGGGAAGAATTGGGACAAAAATTGGAAAATTTTTCAGGGACTTTGAAAAAATTTCAACTGGAATTTTAGCATTTTTTTTGACGTGAAATTGTAAACATGTGGACATGGATTTTGAAAATTCTAGAGAGAATTTTAAAAGCTTCAACAGAATTTCAACAATTTTGAGAGGGATTTGAAAAGTTTCAATGGGAATGGGAAGAATTGGGACAAAAATCGGAAAATTTTTCAGGGACTTTGAAAAAATTTCAACTGGAATTTTAGCCATTTTTTGACGTGAAATTGTAAACATGTGGACATGGATTTTGAAAATTCTAGAGAGAATTTTAAAAGCTTCAACAGAATTTCTACAATTTTGAGAGGGATTTGAAAAGTTTCAATGGGAATGGGAAGAATTGGGACAAAAATTGGAAAATTTTGAAGGGACTTTGAAAAAATTTCAACTGGAATTTTAGCCATTTTTTGACGTGAAATTGTAAACATGTGGACATGGATTTTGAAAATTCTAGAGAGAATTTTAAAAGCTTCAACAGAATTTCAACAATTTTGAGAGGGATTTGAAAAGTTTCAATGGGAATGGGAAGAATTGGGACAAAAATTGGAAAATTTTTAAGGGACTTTGAAAAAATTTCAACTGGAATTTTAGCATTTTTTTTGACGTGAAATTGTAAACATGTGGCCATGGATTTTGAAAATTCTAGAGAGAATTTTAAAAGCTTCAACAGAATTTCAACAATTTTGAGAGGGATTTGAAAAGTTTCAATGGGAATGGGAAGAATTGGGACAAAAATTGGAAAATTTTTAAGGGACTTTGAAAAAATTTCAACTGGAATTTTAGCAATTTTTTGACGTGAAATTGTAAACATGTGGACATGGATTTTGAAAATTCTAGAGAGAATTTTAAAAGCTTTAACAGAATTTCTATAATTTTGAGAGGGATTTGAAAAGTTTCAATGGGAATGGGAAGAATTGGGACAAAAATTGGAAAATTTTTAAGGGACTTTGAAAAAATTTCAACTGGAATTTTAGCCATTTTTTGACGTGAAATTGTAAACATGTGGCCATGGATTTTGAAAATTCTAGAGAGAATTTTAAAAGCTTCAACAGAATTTCAACAATTTTGAGAGGGATTTGAAAAGTTTCAATGGGAATGGGAAGAATCGGGACAAAAATTGGAAAATTTTGAAGGGACTTTGAAAAAATTTCAACTGGAATTTTAGCATTTTTTTTTACGTGAAATTGTAAACATGTGGACATGGATTTTGAAAATTCTAGAGAGAATTTTAAAAGCTTCAACAGAATTTCAACAATTTTGAGAGGGATTTGAAAAGTTTCAATGGGAATGGGAAGAATTGGGACAAAAATTGGAAAATTTTGAAGGGACTTTGAAAAAATTTCAACTGGAATTTTAGCAATTTTTTGACGTGAAATTGTAAACATGTGGACATGGATTTTGAAAATTCTAGAGAGAATTTTAAAAGCTTCAACAGAATTTCAACAATTTTGAGAGGGATTTGAAAAGTTTCAATGGGAATGGGAAGAATTGGGACAAAAATTGGAAAATTTTTAAGGGACTTTGAAAAAATATCAACTGGAATTTTAGCCATTTTTTGACGTGAAATTGTAAACATGTGGACATGGATTTTGAAAATTCTAGAGAGAATTTTAAAAGCTTTAACAGAATTTCTATAATTTTGAGAGGGATTTTAAAAGTTTCAATGGGAATGGGAAGAACTGGGACAAAAAATGGAAAATTTTTAAGGGACTTTGAAAAAATTTCAACTGGAATTTTAGTCATTTTTTGACGTGAAATTGTAAACATGTGGACATGGATTTTGAAAATTCTAGAGAGAATTTTAAAAGCTTCAATAGAATTTCAACAATTTTGAGAGGGATTTGAAAAGTTTCAATGGGAATGGGAAGAATTGGGACAAAAATTGGAAAATTTTTAAGGGACTTTGAAAAAATTTCAACTGGAATTTTAGCCATTTTTTGACGTGAAATTGTAAACATGTGGACATGGATTTTGAAAATTCTAGAGAGAATTTTAAAAGCTTCAACAGAATTTCAACAATTTTGAGAGGGATTTGAAAAGTTTCAATGGGAATGGGAAGAATCGGGACAAAAATTGGAAAATTTTGAAGGGACTTTGAAAAAATTTCAACTGGAATTTTAGCATTTTTTTTTACGTGAAATTGTAAACATGTGGACATGGATTTTGAAAATTCTAGAGAGAATTTTAAAAGCTTCAACAGAATTTCAACAATTTTGAGAGGGATTTGAAAAGTTTCAATGGGAATGGGAAGAATTGAGACAAAAATTGGAAAATTTTTCAGGGACTTTGAAAAAATTTCAACTGGAATTTTAGCCATTTTTTGACGTGAAATTGTAAACATGTGGACATGGATTTTGAAAATTCTAGAGAGAATTTTAAAAGCTTCAACAGAATTTCAGCAATTTTGAGAGGGATTTGAAAAGTTTCAATGGGAATGGGAAGAATTGGGACAAAAATTGGAAAATTTTGAAGGGACTTTGAAAAAATTTCAACTGGAATTTTAGCATTTTTTTACGTGAAATTGTAAACATGTGGACATGGATTTTGAAAATTCTAGAGAGAATTTTAAAAGCTTCAACAGAATTTCAACAATTTTGAGAGGGATTTGAAAAGTTTCAATGGGAATGGGAAGAATTGGGACAAAAATTGGAAAATTTTGAAGGGACTTTGAAAAAATTTCAACTGGAATTTTAGCAATTTTTTGACGTGAAATTGTAAACATGTGGACATGGATTTTGAAAATTCTAGAGAGAATTTTAAAAGCTTTAACAGAATTTCTATAATTTTGAGAGGGATTTGAAAAGTTTCAATGTGAATGGGAAGAATTGGGACAAAAATTGGAAAATTTTGAAGGGACTTTGAAAAAATTTCAACTGGAATTTTAGCCATTTTTTGACGTGAAATTGTAAACATGTGGACATGGATTTTGAAAATTCTAGAGAGAATTTTAAAAGCTTCAACAGAATTTCAACAATTTTGAGAGGGATTTGAAAAGTTTCAATGAGAATGGGAAGAAATAGGACAAAAATTGGAAAATTTTTAAGGGACTTTGAAAAAATTTCAACTGGAATTTTAGCATTTTTTTTTACGTGAAATTGTAAACATGTGGACATGGATTTTGAAAATTCTAGAGAGAATTTTAAAAGCTTCAAGAGAATTTCAACAATTTTGAGAGGGATTTGAAAAGTTTCAATGGGAACGGGAAGAATTGGGACAAAAATTGGAAAATTTTTAAGGGACTTTGAAAAAATTTCAACTGGAATTTTAGTCATTTTTTGACGTGAAATTGTAAACATGTGGACATGGATTTTGAAAATTCTAGAGAGAATTTTAAAAGCTTCAATAGAATTTCAACAATTTTGAGAGGGATTTGAAAAGTTTCAATGGGAATGGGAAGAATTGGGACAAAAATTGGAAAATTTTTAAGGGACTTTGAAAAAATTTCAACTGGAATTTTAGCCATTTTTTGACGTGAAATTGTAAACATGTGGACATGGATTTTGAAAATTCTAGAGAGAATTTTAAAAGCTTCAACAGAATTTCAACAATTTTGAGAGGGATTTGAAAAGTTTCAATGGGAATGGGAAGAATTGGGACAAAAATTGGAAAATTTTTCAGGGACTTTGAAAAAATTTCAACTGGAATTTTAGCATTTTTTTTGACGTGAAATTGTAAACATGTGGACATGGATTTTGAAAATTCTAGAGAGAATTTTAAAAGCTTCAACAGAATTTCAACAATTTTGAGAGGGATTTGAAAAGTTTCAATGGGAATGGGAAGAATTGGGACAAAAATTGGAAAATTTTGAAGGGACTTTGAAAAAATTTCAACTGGAATTTTAGCCATTTTTTGACGTGAAATTGTAAACATGTGGACATGGATTTTGAAAATTCTAGAGAGAATTTTAAAAGCTTCAACAGAATTTCAACAATTTTGAGAGGGATTTGAAAAGTTTCAATGGGAATGGGAAGAATTGGGACAAAAATTGGAAAATTTTTAAGGGACTTTGAAAAAATTTCAACTGGAATTTTAGCAATTTTTTGACGTGAAATTGTAAACATGTGGACATGGATTTTGAAAATTCTAGAGAGAATTTTAAAAGCTTCAACAGAATTTCAACAATTTTGAGAGGGATTTGAAAAGTTTCAATGGGAATGGGAAGAATTGGGACAAAAATTGGAAAATTTTGAAGGGACTTTGAAACAATATCAACTGGAATTTTAGCCATTTTTTGACGTGAAATTGTAAACATGTGGACATGGATTTTGAAAATTCTAGAGAGAATTTTAAAAGCTTTAACAGAATTTCTATAATTTTGAGAGGGATTTGAAAAGTTTCAATGGGAATGGGAAGAACTGGGACAAAAAATGGAAAATTTTTAAGGGACTTTGAAAAAATTTCAACTGGAATTTTAGTCATTTTTTGACGTGAAATTGTAAACATGTGGACATGGATTTTGAAAATTCTAGAGAGAATTTTAAAAGCTTCAATAGAATTTCAACAATTTTGAGAGGGATTTGAAAAGTTTCAATGGGAATGGGAAGAATTGGGACAAAAATTGGAAAATTTTTAAGGGACTTTGAAAAAATTTCAACTGGAATTTTAGCCATTTTTTGACGTGAAATTGTAAACATGTGGACATGGATTTTGAAAATTCTAGAGAGAATTTTAAAAGCTTCAACAGAATTTCAACAATTTTGAGAGGGATTTGAAAAGTTTCAATGGGAATGGGAAGAATTGGGACAAAAATTGGAAAATTTTTCAGGGACTTTGAAAAAATTTCAACTGGAATTTTAGCATTTTTTTTGATGTGAAATTGTAAACATGTGGACATGGATTTTGAAAATTCTAGAGAGAATTTTAAAAGCTTCAACAGAATTTCAACAATTTTGAGAGGGATTTGAAAAGTTTCAATGGGAATGGGAAGAATTGGGACAAAAATTGGAAAATTTTTCAGGGACTTTGAAAAAATTTCAACTGGAATTTTAGCCATTTTTTGACGTGAAATTGTAAACATGTGGACATGGATTTTGAAAATTCTAGAGAGAATTTTAAAAGCTTCAACAGAATTTCAACAATTTTGAGAGGGATTTGAAAAGTTTCAAGGGGAATGGGAAGAATTGGGACAAAAATTGGAAAATTTTGAAGGGACTTTGAAAAAATTTCAACTGGAATTTTAGCATTTTTTTACGTGAAATTGTAAACATGTGGACATGGATTTTGAAAATTCTAGAGAGAATTTTAAAAGCTTCAACAGAATTTCAACAATTTTGAGAGGGATTTGAAAAGTTTCAATGGGAATGGGAAGAATTGGGACAAAAATTGGAAAATTTTGAAGGGACTTTGAAAAAATTTCAACTGGAATTTTAGCAATTTTTTGACGTGAAATTGTAAACATGTGGACATGGATTTTGAAAATTCTAGAGAGAATTTTAAAAGCTTTAACAGAATTTCTATAATTTTGAGAGGGATTTGAAAAGTTTCAATGGGAACGGGAAGAATTGGGACAAAAATTGGAAAATTTTGAAGGGACTTTGAAAAAATTTCAACTGGAATTTTAGCCATTTTTTGACGTGAAATTGTAAACATGTGGACATGGATTTTGAAAATTCTAGAGAGAATTTTAAAAGCTTCAACAGAATTTCAACAATTTTGAGAGGGATTTGAAAAGTTTCAATGAGAATGGGAAGAATTAGGACAAAAATTGGAAAATTTTTAAGGGACTTTGAAAAAATTTCAACTGGAATTTTAGCATTTTTTTTTACGTGAAATTGTAAACATGTGGACATGGATTTTGAAAATTCTAGAGAGAATTTTAAAAGCTTCAACAGAATTTCAACAATTTTGAGAGGGATTTGAAAAGTTTCAATGGGAACGGGAAGAATTGGGACAAAAATGGGAAAATTTTGAAGGGACTTTGAAAAAATTTCAACTGGAATTTTAGTCATTTTTTGACGTGAAATTGTAAACATGTGGACATGGATTTTGAAAATTCTAGAGAGAATTTTAAAAGCTTCAATAGAATTTCAACAATTTTGAGAGGGATTTGAAAAGTTTCAATGGGAATGGGAAGAATTGGGACAAAAATTGGAAAATTTTTAAGGGACTTTGAAAAAATTTCAACTGGAATTTTAGCCATTTTTTGACGTGAAATTGTAAACATGTGGACATGGATTTTGAAAATTCTAGAGAGAATTTTAAAAGCTTCAACAGAATTTCAACAATTTTGAGAGGGATTTGAAAAGTTTCAATGGGAATGGGAAGAATTGGGACAAAAATTGGAAAATTTTTCAGGGACTTTGAAAAAATTTCAACTGGAATTTTAGCATTTTTTTTGACGTGAAATTGTAAACATGTGGACATGGATTTTGAAAATTCTAGAGAGAATTTTAAAAGCTTCAACAGAATTTCAACAATTTTGAGAGGGATTTGAAAAGTTTCAAGGGGAATGGGAAGAATTGGGACAAAAATTGGAAAATTTTTCAGGGACTTTGAAAAAATTTCAACTGGAATTTTAGCCATTTTTTGACGTGAAATTGTAAACATGTGGACATGGATTTTGAAAATTCTAGAGAGAATTTTAAAAGCTTCAACAGAATTTCTACAATTTTGAGAGGGATTTGAAAAGTTTCAATGGGAATGGGAAGAATTGGGACAAAAATTGGAAAATTTTTAAGGGACTTTGAAAAAATTTCAACTGGAATTTTAGCATTTTTTTACGTGAAATTGTAAACATGTGGACATGGATTTTGAAAATTCTAGAGAGAATTTTAAAAGCTTCAACAGAATTTCAACAATTTTGAGAGGGATTTGAAAAGTTTCAATGGGAATGGGAAGAATTGGGACAAAAATTGGAAAATTTTGAAGGGACTTTGAAAAAATTTCAACTGGAATTTTAGCCATTTTTTGACGTGAAATTGTAAACATGTGGACATGGATTTTGAAAATTCTAGAGAGAATTTTAAAAGCTTCAACAGAATTTCAACAATTTTGAGAGGGATTTGAAAAGTTTCAATGAGAATGGGAAGAATTAGGACAAAAAATGGAAAATTTTTAAGGGACTTTGAAAAAATTTCAACTGGAATTTTAGCATTTTTTTTTACGTGAAATTGTAAACATGTGGACATGGATTTTGAAAATTCTAGAGAGAATTTTAAAAGCTTCAACAGAATTTCAACAATTTTGAGAGGGATTTGAAAAGTTTCAATGGGAACGGGAAGAATTAGGACAAAAATTGGAAAATTTTTAAGGGACTTTGAAAAAATTTCAACTGGAATTTTAGCATTTTTTTTTACGTGAAATTGTAAACATGTGGACATGGATTTTGAAAATTCTAGAGAGAATTTTAAAAGCTTCAACAGAATTTCAACAATTTTGAGAGGGATTTGAAAAGTTTCAATGGGAATGGGAAGAATTGGGACAAAAATTGGAAAATTTTTAAGGGACTTTGAAAAAATTTCAACTGGAATTTTAGCATTTTTTTTGACGTGAAATTGTAAACATGTGGACATGGATTTTGAAAATTCTAGAGAGAATTTTAAAAGCTTCAATAGAATTTCAACAATTTTGAGAGGGATTTGAAAAGTTTCAATGGGAATGGGAAGAATTGGGACAAAAATGGGAAAATTTTTAAGGGACTTTGAAAAAATTTCAACTGGAATTTTAGCCATTTTTTGACGTGAAATTGTAAACATGTGGACATGGATTTTGAAAATTCTAGAGAGAATTTTAAAAGCTTCAACAGAATTTCAACAATTTTGAGAGGGATTTGAAAAGTTTCAATGGGAATGGGAAGAATTGGGACAAAAATTGGAAAATTTTTCAGGGACTTTGAAAAAATTTCAACTGGAATTTTAGCATTTTTTTTGACGTGAAATTGTAAACATGTGGACATGGATTTTGAAAATTCTAGAGAGAATTTTAAAAGCTTCAACAGAATTTCAACAATTTTGAGAGGGATTTGAAAAGTTTCAATGGGAATGGGAAGAATTGGGACAAAAATTGGAAAATTTTTCAGGGACTTTGAAAAAATTTCAACTGGAATTTTAGCCATTTTTTGACGTGAAATTGTAAACATGTGGACATGGATTTTGAAAATTCTAGAGAGAATTTTAAAAGCTTCAACAGAATTTCTACAATTTTGAGAGGGATTTGAAAAGTTTCAATGGGAATGGGAAGAATTGGGACAAAAATTGGAAAATTTTGAAGGGACTTTGAAAAAATTTCAACTGGAATTTTAGCAATTTTTTGACGTGAAATTGTAAACATGTGGACATGGATTTTGAAAATTCTAGAGAGAATTTTAAAAGCTTTAACAGAATTTCTATAATTTTGAGAGGGATTTGAAAAGTTTCAATGTGAATGGGAAGAATTGGGACAAAAATTGGAAAATTTTGAAGGGACTTTGAAAAAATTTCAACTGGAATTTTAGCCATTTTTTGACGTGAAATTGTAAACATGTGGACATGGATTTTGAAAATTCTAGAGAGAATTTTAAAAGCTTCAACAGAATTTCAACAATTTTGAGAGGGATTTGAAAAGTTTCAATGAGAATGGGAAGAATTAGGACAAAAATTGGAAAATTTTTAAGGGACTTTGAAAAAATTTCAACTGGAATTTTAGCATTTTTTTTTACGTGAAATTGTAAACATGTGGACATGGATTTTGAAAATTCTAGAGAGAATTTTAAAAGCTTCAACAGAATTTCAACAATTTTGAGAGGGATTTGAAAAGTTTCAATGGGAACGGGAAGAATTGGGACAAAAATTGGAAAATTTTTAAGGGACTTTGAAAAAATTTCAACTGGAATTTTAGCCATTTTTTTTACGTGAAATTGTAAACATGTGGACATGGATTTTGAAAATTCTGGAGAGAATTTTAAAAGCTTCAACAGAATTTCAACAATTTTGAGAGGGATTTGAAAAGTTTCAATGGGAATGGGAAGAATTGGGACAAAAATTGGAAAATTTTTAAGGGACTTTGAAAAAATTTCAACTGGAATTTTAGCCATTTTTTGACGTGAAATTGTAAACATGTGGACATGGATTTTGAAAATTCTAGAGAGAATTTTAAAAGCTTCAACAGAATTTCAGCAATTTTGAGAGGGATTTGAAAAGTTTCAAGGGGAATGGGAAGAATTGGGACAAAAATTGGAAAATTTTGAAGGGACTTAAAAAAAATTTCAACTGGAATTTTAGCAATTTTTTGACGTGAAATTGTAAACATGTGGACATGGATTTTGAAAATTCTAGAGAGAATTTTAAAAGCTTCAACAGAATTTCAACAATTTTGAGAGGGATTTGAAAAGTTTCAATGGGAATGGGAAGAATTGGGACAAAAGTTGGAAAACTTTTAAGGGACTTTGAAAAAATTTCAACTGGAATTTTAGCATTTTTTTGACGTGAAATTGTAAACATGTGGACATGGATTTTGAAAATTCTAGAGAGAATTTTAAAAGCTTCAACAGAATTTCAACAATTTTGAGAGGGATTTGAAAAGTTTCAATGGGAATGGGAAGAATTGGGACAAAAATTGGAAAATTTTTAAGGGACTTTGAAAAAATTTCAACTGGAATTTTAGCCATTTTTTGACGTGAAATTGTAAACATGTGGACATGGATTTTGAAAATTCTAGAGAGAATTTTAAAAGCTTCAACAGAATTTCAACAATTTTGAGAGGGATTTGAAAAGTTTCAATGGGAATGGGAAGAATTGGGACAAAAATTGGAAAATTTTGAAGGGACTTTGAAAAAATTTCAACTGGAATTTTAGCCATTTTTTGACGTGAAATTGTAAACATGTGGACATGGATTTTGAAAATTCTAGAGAGAATTTTAAAAGCTTCAACAGAATTTCAACAATTTTGAGAGGGATTTGAAAAGTTTCAATGGGAATGGGAAGAATTGGGACAAAAATTGGAAAATTTTTAAGGGACTTTGAAAAAATTTCAACTGGAATTTTAGCCATTTTTTTACGTGAAATTGTAAACATGTGGACATGGATGTTGAAAATTCTAGAGAGAATTTTAAAAGCTTCAACAGAATTTCAACAATTTTGAGAGGGATTTGAAAAGTTTCAATGGGAATGGGAAGAATTGGGACAAAAATTGGAACATTTTTAAGGGACTTTGAAAAAATTTCAACTGGAATTTTAGCCATTTTTTGACGTGAAATTGTAAACATGTGGACATGGATTTTGAAAATTCTAGAGAGAATTTTAAAAGCTTCAACAGAATTTCAACAATTTTGAGGGGGATTTGAAAAGTTTCAATGGGAATGGGAAGAATTGGGACAAAAATTGGAAAATTTTTAAGGGACTTTGAAAAAATTTCAACTGGAATTTTAGCCATTTTTTGACGTGAAATTGTAAACATGTGGACATGGATTTTGAAAATTCTAGAGAGAATTTTAAAAGCTTCAACAGAATTTCAACAATTTTGAGAGGGATTTGAAAAGTTTCAATGGGAATGGGAAGAATTGGGACAAAAATTGGAAAATTTTTAAGGGACTTTGAAAAAATTTCAACTGGAATTTTAGCAATTTTTTTATGTGAAATTGTAACCATGTGGACATGGATTTTGAAAATTCTAGAGAGAATTTTAAAAGCTTTAACAGAATTTCAACAATTTTGAGAGGGATTTGAAAAGTTTCAATGGGAATGGGAAGAATTGGGACAAAAATGGGAAAATTTTGAAGGGACTTTGAAAAAATTTCAACTGGAATTTTAGCCATTTTTTGACGTGAAATTGTAAACATGTGGACATGGATTTTGAAAATTCTAGAGAGAATTTTAAAAGCTTCAACAGAATTTCAACAATTTTGAGAGGGATTTGAAAAGTTTCAATGGGAATGGGAAGAATTGGGACAAAAATTGGAAAATTTTGAAGGGACTTTGAAAAAATTTCAACTGGAATTTTAGCATTTTTTTTTACGTGAAATTGTAAACATGTGGACATGGATTTTGAAAATTCTAGAGAGAATTTTAAAAGCTTCAACAGAATTTCAACAATTTTGAGAGGGATTTGAAAAGTTTCAATGGGAACGGGAAGAATTGGGACAAAAATTGGAAAATTTTTAAGGGACTTTGAAAAAATTTCAACTGGAATTTTAGCCATTTTTTTAACATGAAATTGTAAACATGTGGACATGGATTTTGAAAATTCTAGAGAGAATTTTAAAAGCTTCAACAGAATTTCAACAATTTTGAGAGGGATTTGAAAAGTTTCAATGGGAATGGGAAGAATTGGGACAAAAATTGGAAAATTTTTAAGGGACTTTGAAAAAATTTCAACTGGAATTTTAGCAATTTTTTTACGTGAAATTGTAAACATGTGGACATGGATTTTGAAAATTCTAGAGAGAATTTTAAAAGCTTCAACAGAATTTCAGCAATTTTGAGAGGGATTTGAAAAGTTTCAAGGGGAATGGGAAGAATTGGGACAAAAATTGGAAAATTTTGAAGGGACTTTGAAAAAATTTCAACTGGAATTTTAGCAATTTTTTGACGTGAAATTGTAAACATGTGGACATGGATTTTGAAAATTCTAGAGAGAATTTTAAAAGCTTCAACAGAATTTCAACAATTTTGAGAGGGATTTGAAAAGTTTCAATGGGAATGGGAAGAATTGGGACAAAAATTGGAAAATTTTGAAGGGACTTTGAAAAAATTTCAACTGGAATTTTAGCATTTTTTTTACGTGAAATTGTAAACATGTGGACATGGATTTTGAAAATTCTAGAGAGAATTTTAAAAGCTTCAACAGAATTTCAACAATTTTGAGAGGGATTTGAAAAGTTTCAATGGGAATGGGAAGAATTGGGACAAAAATTGGAAATTTTGAAGGGACTTTGAAAAAATTTCAACTGGAATTTTAGCATTTTTTTTGACGTGAAATTGTAAACATGTGGACATGGATTTTGAAAATTCTAGAGAGAATTTTAAAAGCTTCAACAGAATTTCAACAATTTTGAGAGGGATTTGAAAAGTTTCAATGGGAATGGGAAGAATTGGGACAAAAATTGGAAAATTTTTAAGGGACTTTGAAAAAATTTCAACTGGAATTTTAGCCATTTTTTGACGTGAAATTGTAAACATGTGGACATGGATTTTGAAAATTCTAGAGAGAATTTTAAAAGCTTCAACAGAATTTCAACAATTTTGAGAGGGATTTGAAAAGTTTCAATGGGAATGGGAAGAATTGGGACAAAAATTGGAAAATTTTGAAGGGACTTTGAAAAAATTTCAACTGGAATTTTAGCATTTTTTTACGTGAAATTGTAAACATGTGGACATGGATTTTGAAAATTCTAGAGAGAATTTTAAAAGCTTCAACAGAATTTCAACAATTTTGAGAGGGATTTGAAAAGTTTCAATGGGAACGGGAAGAATTGGGACAAAAATTGGAAAATTTTTAAGGCACTTTGAAAAAATTTCAACTGGAATTTTAGCCATTTTTTTTACGTGAAATTGTAAACATGTGGACATGGATTTTGAAAATTCTGGAGAGAATTTTAAAAGCTTCAACAGAATTTCAACAATTTTGAGAGGGATTTGAAAAGTTTCAATGGGAATGGGAAGAATTGGGACAAAAATTGGAAAATTTTTAAGGGACTTTGAAAAATTTCAACTGGAATTTTAGCAATTTTTTGACGTGAAATTGTAAACATGTGGACATGGATTTTGAAAATTCTAGAGAGAATTTTAAAAGCTTCAACAGAATTTCAGCAATTTTGAGAGGGATTTGTAAAGTTTCAAGGGGAATGGGAAGAATTGGGACAAAAATTGGAAAATTTTGAAGGGACTTTGAAAAAATTTCAACTGGAATTTTAGCAATTTTTTGACGTGAAATTGTAAACATGTGGACATGGATTTTGAAAATTCTAGAGAGAATTTTAAAAGCTTCAACAGAATTTCAACAATTTTGAGAGGGATTTGAAAAGTTTCAATGGGAATGGGAAGAATTGGGACAAAAATTGGAAAATTGTTAAGGGACTTTGAAAAAATTTCAACTGGAATTTTAGCAATTTTTTTACGTGAAATTGTAAACATGTGGACATGGATTTTGAAAATTCTAGAGAGAATTTTAAAAGCTTCAACAGAATTTCAACAATTTTGAGAGGGATTTGAAAAGTTTCAATGGGAATGGGAAGAATTGGGACAAAAATTGGAAAATTTTGAAGGGACTTTGAAAAAATTTCAACTGGAATTTTAGCATTTTTTTTGACGTGAAATTGTAAACATGTGGACATGGATTTTGAAAATTCTAGAGAGAATTTTAAAAGCTTCAACAGAATTTCTACAATTTTGAGAGGGATTTGAAAAGTTTCAATGGGAATGGGAAGAATTGGGACAAAAATTGGAAAATTTTTAAGGGACTTTGAAAAAATTTCAACTGGAATTTTAGCCATTTTTTGACGTGAAATTGTAAACATGTGGACATGGATTTTGAAAATTCTAGAGAGAATTTTAAAAGCTTCAACAGAATTTCAACAATTTTGAGAGGGATTTGAAAAGTTTCAATGGGAATGGGAAGAATTGGGACAAAAATTGGAAAATTTTGAAGGGACTTTGAAAAAATTTCAACTGGAATTTTAGCCATTTTTTGACGTGAAATTGTAAACATGTGGACATGGATTTTGAAAATTCTAGAGAGAATTTTAAAAGCTTCAACAGAATTTCAACAATTTTGAGAGGGATTTGAAAAGTTTCAATGAGAATGGGAAGAATTAGGACAAAAATTGGAAAATTTTTAAGGGACTTTGAAAAAATTTCAACTGGAATTTTAGCATTTTTTTTTACGTGAAATTGTAAACATGTGGACATGGATTTTGAAAATTCTAGAGAGAATTTTAAAAGCTTCAACAGAATTTCAACAATTTTGAGAGGGATTTGAAAAGTTTCAATGGGAACGGGAAGAATTGGGACAAAAATTGGAAAATTTTTAAGGGACTTTGAAAAAATTTCAACTGGAATTTTAGCCATTTTTTTTACGTGAAATTGTAAACATGTGGACATGGATTTTGAAAATTCTGGAGAGAATTTTAAAAGCTTCAACAGAATTTCAACAATTTTGAGAGGGATTTGAAAAGTTTCAATGGGAATGGGAAGAATTGGGACAAAAATGGGAAAATTTTTCAGGGACTTTGAAAAAATTTCAACTGGAATTTTAGCCATTTTTTGACGTGAAATTGTAAACATGTGGACATGGATTTTGAAAATTCTAGAGAGAATTTTAAAAGCTTCAACAGAATTTCAACAATTTTGAGAGGGATTTGAAAAGTTTCAATGAGAATGGGAAGAATTAGGACAAAAATTGGAAAATTTTTAAGGGACTTTGAAAAAATTTCAACTGGAATTTTAGCATTTTTTTTTACGTGAAATTGTAAACATGTGGACATGGATTTTGAAAATTCTAGAGAGAATTTTAAAAGCTTCAACAGAATTTCAACAATTTTGAGAGGGATTTGAAAAGTTTCAATGGGAACGGGAAGAATTGGGACAAAAATTGGAAAATTTTTAAGGGACTTTGAAAAAATTTCAACTGGAATTTTAGCCATTTTTTTTACGTGAAATTGTAAACATGTGGACATGGATTTTGAAAATTCTGGAGAGAATTTTAAAAGCTTCAACAGAATTTCAACAATTTTGAGAGGGATTTGAAAAGTTTCAATGGGAATGGGAAGAATTGGGACAAAAATTGGAAAATTTTTAAGGGACTTTGAAAAAATTTCAACTGGAATTTTAGCAATTTTTTGACATGAAATTGTAAACATGTGGACATGGATTTTGAAAATTCTAGAGAGAATTTTAAAAGCTTCAACAGAATTTCAGCAATTTTGAGAGGGATTTGAAAAGTTTCAAGGGGAATGGGAAGAATTGGGACAAAAATTGGAAAATTTTTAAGGGACTTTGAAAAAATTTCAACTGGAATTTTAGCAATTTTTTGACGTGAAATTGTAAACATGTGGACATGGATTTTGAAAATTCTAGAGAGAATTTTAAAAGCTTCAACAGAATTTCAACAATTTTGAGAGGGATTTGAAAAGTTTCAATGGGAATGGGAAGAACTGGGACAAAAATTGGAAAATTTTTCAGGGACTTCGAAAAAATTTCAACTGGAATTTTAGCATTTTTTTTACGTGAAATTGTAAACATGTGGACATGGATTTTGAAAATTCTAGAGAGAATTTTAAAAGCTTCAACAGAATTTCAACAATTTTGAGAGGGATTTGAAAAGTTTCAATGGGAATGGGAAGAATTGGGACAAAAATTGGAAAATTTTTCAGGGACTTTGAAAAAATTTCAACTGGAATTTTAGCCATTTTTTGACGTGAAATTGTAAACATGTGGACATGGATTTTGAAAATTCTAGAGAGAATTTTAAAAGCTTCAACAGAATTTCAACAATTTTGAGAGGGATTTGAAAAGTTTCAATGGGAATGGGAAGAATTGGGACAAAAATGGGAAAATTTTTCAGGGACTTTGAAAAAATTTCAACTGGAATTTTAGCCATTTTTTGACGTGAAATTGTAAACATGTGGACATGGATTTTGAAAATTCTAGAGAGAATTTTAAAAGCTTCAACAGAATTTCAGCAATTTTGAGAGGGATTTGAAAAGTTTCAAGGGGAATGGGAAGAATTGGGACAAAAATTGGAAAATTTTGAAGGGACTTTGAAAAAATTTCAACTGGAATTTTAGCAATTTTTTTTTACGTGAAATTGTAAACATGTGGACATGGATTTTGAAAATTCTAGAGAGAATTTTAAAAGCTTCAACAGAATTTCAACAATTTTGAGAGGGATTTGAAAAGTTTCAATGGGAATGGGAAGAATTGGGACAAAAATTGGAAAATTTTGAAGGGACTTTGAAAAAATTTCAACTGGAATTTTAGCATTTTTTTTACGTGAAATTGTAAACATGTGGACATGGATTTTGAAAATTCTAGAGAGAATTTTAAAAGCTTCAACAGAATTTCAACAATTTTGAGAGGGATTTGAAAAGTTTCAATGGGAATGGGAAGAATTGGGACAAAAATTGGAAAATTTTGAAGGGACTTTGAAAAAATTTCAACTGGAATTTTAGCATTTTTTTTGACGTGAAATTGTAAACATGTGGACATGGATTTTGAAAATTCTAGAGAGAATTTTAAAAGCTTCAACAGAATTTCAACAATTTTGAGAGGGATTTGAAAAGTTTCAATGGGAATGGGAAGAATTGGGACAAAAATTGGAAAATTGTTAAGGGACTTTGAAAAAATTTCAACTGGAATTTTAGCCATTTTTTGACGTGAAATTGTAAACATGTGGACATGGATTTTGAAAATTCTAGAGAGAATTTTAAAAGCTTCAACAGAATTTCAACAATTTTGAGAGGGATTTGAAAAGTTTCAATGGGAATGGGAAGAATTGGGACAAAAATTGGAAAATTTTGAAGGGACTTTGAAAAAATTTCAACTGGAATTTTAGCATTTTTTTACGTGAAATTGTAAACATGTGGACATGGATTTTGAAAATTCTAGAGAGAATTTTAAAAGCTTCAACAGAATTTCAACAATTTTGAGAGGGATTTGAAAAGTTTCAATGGGAACGGGAAGAATTGGGACAAAAATTGGAAAATTTTTAAGGCACTTTGAAAAAATTTCAACTGGAATTTTAGCCATTTTTTTTACGTGAAATTGTAAACATGTGGACATGGATTTTGAAAATTCTGGAGAGAATTTTAAAAGCTTCAACAGAATTTCAACAATTTTGAGAGGGATTTGAAAAGTTTCAATGGGAATGGGAAGAATTGGGACAAAAATTGGAAAATTTTTAAGGGACTTTGAAAAAATTTCAACTGGAATTTTAGCAATTTTTTGACGTGAAATTGTAAACATGTGGACATGGATTTTGAAAATTCTAGAGAGAATTTTAAAAGCTTCAACAGAATTTCAGCAATTTTGAGAGGGATTTGAAAAGTTTCAAGGGGAATGGGAAGAATTGGGACAAAAATTGGAAAATTTTTAAGGGACTTTGAAAAAATTTCAACTGGAATTTTAGCAATTTTTTGACATGAAATTGTAAACATGTGGACATGGATTTTGAAAATTCTAGAGAGAATTTTGAAAGCTTCAACAGAATTTCAACAATTTTGAGAGGGATTTGAAAAGTTTCAATGGGAATGGGAAGAATTGGGACAAAAATGGGAAAATTTTTCAGGGACTTTGAAAAAATTTCAACTGGAATTTTAGCCATTTTTTGACGTGAAATTGTAAACATGTGGACATGGATTTTGAAAATTCTAGAGAGAATTTTAAAAGCTTCAACAGAATTTCAGCAATTTTGAGAGGGATTTGAAAAGTTTCAAGGGGAATGGGAAGAATTGGGACAAAAATTGGAAAATTTTGAAGGGACTTTGAAAAAATTTCAACTGGAATTTTAGCAATTTTTTGACGTGAAATTGTAAACATGTGGACATGGATTTTGAAAATTCTAGAGAGAATTTTAAAAGCTTCAACAGAATTTCAACAATTTTGAGAGGGATTTGAAAAGTTTCAATGGGAATGGGAAGAATTGGGACAAAAATTGGAAAATTGTTAAGGGACTTTGAAAAAATTTCAACTGGAATTTTAGCAATTTTTTTACGTGAAATTGTAAACATGTGGACATGGATTTTGAAAATTCTAGAGAGAATTTTAAAAGCTTCAACAGAATTTCAACAATTTTGAGAGGGATTTGAAAAGTTTCAATGGGAATGGGAAGAATTGGGACAAAAATTGGAAAATTTTGAAGGGACTTTGAAAAAATTTCAACTGGAATTTTAGCATTTTTTTTGACGTGAAATTGTAAACATGTGGACATGGATTTTGAAAATTCTAGAGAGAATTTTAAAAGCTTCAACAGAATTTCAACAATTTTGAGAGGGATTTGAAAAGTTTCAATGGGAATGGGAAGAATTGGGACAAAAATTGGAAAATTTTTAAGGGACTTTGAAAAAATTTCAACTGGAATTTTAGCCATTTTTTGACGTGAAATTGTAAACATGTGGACATGGATTTTGAAAATTCTAGAGAGAATTTTAAAAGCTTCAACAGAATTTCAACAATTTTGAGAGGGATTTGAAAAGTTTCAATGGGAATGGGAAGAATTGGGACAAAAATTGGAAAATTTTGAAGGGACTTTGAAAAAATTTCAACTGGAATTTTAGCCATTTTTTGACGTGAAATTGTAAACATGTGGACATGGATTTTGAAAATTCTAGAGAGAATTTTAAAAGCTTCAACAGAATTTCAACAATTTTGAGAGGGATTTGAAAAGTTTCAATGAGAATGGGAAGAATTAGGACAAAAATTGGAAAATTTTTAAGGGACTTTGAAAAAATTTCAACTGGAATTTTAGCATTTTTTTTTACGTGAAATTGTAAACATGTGGACATGGATTTTGAAAATTCTAGAGAGAATTTTAAAAGCTTCAACAGAATTTCAACAATTTTGAGAGGGATTTGAAAAGTTTCAATGGGAACGGGAAGAATTGGGACAAAAATTGGAAAATTTTTAAGGGACTTTGAAAAAATTTCAACTGGAATTTTAGCCATTTTTTTTACGTGAAATTGTAAACATGTGGACATGGATTTTGAAAATTCTGGAGAGAATTTTAAAAGCTTCAACAGAATTTCAACAATTTTGAGAGGGATTTGAAAAGTTTCAATGGGAATGGGAAGAATTGGGACAAAAATGGGAAAATTTTTCAGGGACTTTGAAAAAATTTCAACTGGAATTTTAGCCATTTTTTGACGTGAAATTGTAAACATGTGGACATGGATTTTGAAAATTCTAGAGAGAATTTTAAAAGCTTCAACAGAATTTCAACAATTTTGAGAGGGATTTGAAAAGTTTCAATGAGAATGGGAAGAATTAGGACAAAAATTGGAAAATTTTTAAGGGACTTTGAAAAAATTTCAACTGGAATTTTAGCATTTTTTTTTACGTGAAATTGTAAACATGTGGACATGGATTTTGAAAATTCTAGAGAGAATTTTAAAAGCTTCAACAGAATTTCAACAATTTTGAGAGGGATTTGAAAAGTTTCAATGGGAACGGGAAGAATTGGGACAAAAATTGGAAAATTTTTAAGGGACTTTGAAAAAATTTCAACTGGAATTTTAGCCATTTTTTTTACGTGAAATTGTAAACATGTGGACATGGATTTTGAAAATTCTGGAGAGAATTTTAAAAGCTTCAACAGAATTTCAACAATTTTGAGAGGGATTTGAAAAGTTTCAATGGGAATGGGAAGAATTGGGACAAAAATTGGAAAATTTTTAAGGGACTTTGAAAAAATTTCAACTGGAATTTTAGCAATTTTTTGACATGAAATTGTAAACATGTGGACATGGATTTTGAAAATTCTAGAGAGAATTTTAAAAGCTTCAACAGAATTTCAGCAATTTTGAGAGGGATTTGAAAAGTTTCAAGGGGAATGGGAAGAATTGGGACAAAAATTGGAAAATTTTTAAGGGACTTTGAAAAAATTTCAACTGGAATTTTAGCAATTTTTTGACGTGAAATTGTAAACATGTGGACATGGATTTTGAAAATTCTAGAGAGAATTTTAAAAGCTTCAACAGAATTTCAACAATTTTGAGAGGGATTTGAAAAGTTTCAATGGGAATGGGAAGAACTGGGACAAAAATTGGAAAATTTTTCAGGGACTTCGAAAAAATTTCAACTGGAATTTTAGCATTTTTTTTACGTGAAATTGTAAACATGTGGACATGGATTTTGAAAATTCTAGAGAGAATTTTAAAAGCTTCAACAGAATTTCAACAATTTTGAGAGGGATTTGAAAAGTTTCAATGGGAATGGGAAGAATTGGGACAAAAATTGGAAAATTTTTCAGGGACTTTGAAAAAATTTCAACTGGAATTTTAGCCATTTTTTGACGTGAAATTGTAAACATGTGGACATGGATTTTGAAAATTCTAGAGAGAATTTTAAAAGCTTCAACAGAATTTCAACAATTTTGAGAGGGATTTGAAAAGTTTCAATGGGAATGGGAAGAATTGGGACAAAAATGGGAAAATTTTTCAGGGACTTTGAAAAAATTTCAACTGGAATTTTAGCCATTTTTTGACGTGAAATTGTAAACATGTGGACATGGATTTTGAAAATTCTAGAGAGAATTTTAAAAGCTTCAACAGAATTTCAGCAATTTTGAGAGGGATTTGAAAAGTTTCAAGGGGAATGGGAAGAATTGGGACAAAAATTGGAAAATTTTGAAGGGACTTTGAAAAAATTTCAACTGGAATTTTAGCAATTTTTTTTTACGTGAAATTGTAAACATGTGGACATGGATTTTGAAAATTCTAGAGAGAATTTTAAAAGCTTCAACAGAATTTCAACAATTTTGAGAGGGATTTGAAAAGTTTCAATGGGAATGGGAAGAATTGGGACAAAAATTGGAAAATTTTGAAGGGACTTTGAAAAAATTTCAACTGGAATTTTAGCATTTTTTTTACGTGAAATTGTAAACATGTGGACATGGATTTTGAAAATTCTAGAGAGAATTTTAAAAGCTTCAACAGAATTTCAACAATTTTGAGAGGGATTTGAAAAGTTTCAATGGGAATGGGAAGAATTGGGACAAAAATTGGAAATTTTGAAGGGACTTTGAAAAAATTTCAACTGGAATTTTAGCATTTTTTTTGACGTGAAATTGTAAACATGTGGACATGGATTTTGAAAATTCTAGAGAGAATTTTAAAAGCTTCAACAGAATTTCAACAATTTTGAGAGGGATTTGAAAAGTTTCAATGGGAATGGGAAGAATTGGGACAAAAATTGGAAAATTTTTAAGGGACTTTGAAAAAATTTCAACTGGAATTTTAGCCATTTTTTGACGTGAAATTGTAAACATGTGGACATGGATTTTGAAAATTCTAGAGAGAATTTTAAAAGCTTCAACAGAATTTCTACAATTTTGAGAGGGATTTGAAAAGTTTCAATGGGAATGGGAAGAATTGGGACAAAAATTGGAAAATTTTTCAGGGACTTTGAAAAAATTTCAACTGGAATTTTAGCATTTTTTTACGTGAAATTGTAAACATGTGGACATGGATTTTGAAAATTCTAGAGAGAATTTTAAAAGCTTCAACAGAATTTCAACAATTTTGAGAGGGATTTGAAAAGTTTCAATGGGAACGGGAAGAATTGGGACAAAAATTGGAAAATTTTTAAGGCACTTTGAAAAAATTTCAACTGGAATTTTAGCCATTTTTTTTACGTGAAATTGTAAACATGTGGACATGGATTTTGAAAATTCTGGAGAGAATTTTAAAAGCTTCAACAGAATTTCAACAATTTTGAGAGGGATTTGAAAAGTTTCAATGGGAATGGGAAGAATTGGGACAAAAATTGGAAAATTTTTAAGGGACTTTGAAAAAATTTCAACTGGAATTTTAGCAATTTTTTGACGTGAAATTGTAAACATGTGGACATGGATTTTGAAAATTCTAGAGAGAATTTTAAAAGCTTCAACAGAATTTCAGCAATTTTGAGAGGGATTTGAAAAGTTTCAAGGGGAATGGGAAGAATTGGGACAAAAATTGGAAAATTTTTAAGGGACTTTGAAAAAATTTCAACTGGAATTTTAGCAATTTTTTGACATGAAATTGTAAACATGTGGACATGGATTTTGAAAATTCTAGAGAGAATTTTAAAAGCTTCAACAGAATTTCAACAATTTTGAGAGGGATTTGAAAAGTTTCAATGGGAATGGGAAGAATTGGGACAAAAATGGGAAAATTTTTCAGGGACTTTGAAAAAATTTCAACTGGAATTTTAGCCATTTTTTGACGTGAAATTGTAAACATGTGGACATGGATTTTGAAAATTCTAGAGAGAATTTTAAAAGCTTCAACAGAATTTCAGCAATTTTGAGAGGGATTTGAAAAGTTTCAAGGGGAATGGGAAGAATTGGGACAAAAATTGGAAAATTTTGAAGGGACTTTGAAAAAATTTCAACTGGAATTTTAGCAATTTTTTGACGTGAAATTGTAAACATGTGGACATGGATTTTGAAAATTCTAGAGAGAATTTTAAAAGCTTCAACAGAATTTCAACAATTTTGAGAGGGATTTGAAAAGTTTCAATGGGAATGGGAAGAATTGGGACAAAAATTGGAAAATTTTGAAGGGACTTTGAAAAAATTTCAACTGGAATTTTAGCCATTTTTTGACGTGAAATTGTAAACATGTGGACATGGATTTTGAAAATTCTGGAGAGAATTTTAAAAGCTTCAACAGAATTTCAACAATTTTGAGAGGGATTTGAAAAGTTTCAATGGGAATGGGAAGAATTGGGACAAAAATTGGAAAATTTTTAAGGGACTTTGAAAAAATTTCAACTGGAATTTTAGCAATTTTTTGACATGAAATTGTAAACATGTGGACATGGATTTTGAAAATTCTAGAGAGAATTTTAAAAGCTTCAACAGAATTTCAGCAATTTTGAGAGGGATTTGAAAAGTTTCAAGGGGAATGGGAAGAATTGGGACAAAAATTGGAAAATTTTTAAGGGACTTTGAAAAAATTTCAACTGGAATTTTAGCAATTTTTTGACGTGAAATTGTAAACATGTGGACATGGATTTTGAAAATTCTAGAGAGAATTTTAAAAGCTTCAACAGAATTTCAACAATTTTGAGAGGGATTTGAAAAGTTTCAATGGGAATGGGAAGAACTGGGACAAAAATTGGAAAATTTTTCAGGGACTTCGAAAAAATTTCAACTGGAATTTTAGCATTTTTTTTACGTGAAATTGTAAACATGTGGACATGGATTTTGAAAATTCTAGAGAGAATTTTAAAAGCTTCAACAGAATTTCAACAATTTTGAGAGGGATTTGAAAAGTTTCAATGGGAATGGGAAGAATTGGGACAAAAATTGGAAAATTTTTCAGGGACTTTGAAAAAATTTCAACTGGAATTTTAGCCATTTTTTGACGTGAAATTGTAAACATGTGGACATGGATTTTGAAAATTCTAGAGAGAATTTTAAAAGCTTCAACAGAATTTCAACAATTTTGAGAGGGATTTGAAAAGTTTCAATGGGAATGGGAAGAATTGGGACAAAAATGGGAAAATTTTTCAGGGACTTTGAAAAAATTTCAACTGGAATTTTAGCCATTTTTTGACGTGAAATTGTAAACATGTGGACATGGATTTTGAAAATTCTAGAGAGAATTTTAAAAGCTTCAACAGAATTTCAGCAATTTTGAGAGGGATTTGAAAAGTTTCAAGGGGAATGGGAAGAATTGGGACAAAAATTGGAAAATTTTGAAGGGACTTTGAAAAAATTTCAACTGGAATTTTAGCAATTTTTTGACGTGAAATTGTAAACATGTGGACATGGATTTTGAAAATTCTAGAGAGAATTTTAAAAGCTTCAACAGAATTTCAACAATTTTGAGAGGGATTTGAAAAGTTTCAATGGGAATGGGAAGAATTGGGACAAAAATTGGAAAATTTTGAAGGGACTTTGAAAAAATTTCAACTGGAATTTTAGCATTTTTTTTACGTGAAATTGTAAACATGTGGACATGGATTTTGAAAATTCTAGAGAGAATTTTAAAAGCTTCAACAGAATTTCAACAATTTTGAGAGGGATTTGAAAAGTTTCAATGGGAATGGGAAGAATTGGGACAAAAATTGGAAAATTTTTAAGGGACTTTGAAAAAATTTCAACTGGAATTTTAGCATTTTTTTTGACGTGAAATTGTAAACATGTGGACATGGATTTTGAAAATTCTAGAGAGAATTTTAAAAGCTTCAACAGAATTTCAACAATTTTGAGAGGGATTTGAAAAGTTTCAATGGGAATGGGAAGAATTGGGACAAAAATTGGAAAATTTTTAAGGGACTTTGAAAAAATTTCAACTGGAATTTTAGCCATTTTTTGACGTGAAATTGTAAACATGTGGACATGGATTTTGAAAATTCTAGAGAGAATTTTAAAAGCTTCAACAGAATTTCAGCAATTTTGAGAGGGATTTGAAAAGTTTCAATGGGAATGGGAAGAATTGGGACAAAAATTGGAAAATTTTGAAGGGACTTTGAAAAAATTTCAACTGGAATTTTAGCATTTTTTTACGTGAAATTGTAAACATGTGGACATGGATTTTGAAAATTCTAGAGAGAATTTTAAAAGCTTCAACAGAATTTCAACAATTTTGAGAGGGATTTGAAAAGTTTCAATGGGAATGGGAAGAATTGGGACAAAAATTGGAAAATTTTTAAGGCACTTTGAAAAAATTTCAACTGGAATTTTAGCCATTTTTTTTACGTGAAATTGTAAACATGTGGACATGGATTTTGAAAATTCTGGAGAGAATTTTAAAAGCTTCAACAGAATTTCAACAATTTTGAGAGGGATTTGAAAAGTTTCAATGGGAATGGGAAGAATTGGGACAAAAATTGGAAAATTTTTAAGGGACTTTGAAAAAATTTCAACTGGAATTTTAGCAATTTTTTGACGTGAAATTGTAAACATGTGGACATGGATTTTGAAAATTCTAGAGAGAATTTTAAAAGCTTCAACAGAATTTCAGCAATTTTGAGAGGGATTTGTAAAGTTTCAAGGGGAATGGGAAGAATTGGGACAAAAATTGGAAAATTTTGAAGGGACTTTGAAAAAATTTCAACTGGAATTTTAGCAATTTTTTGACGTGAAATTGTAAACATGTGGACATGGATTTTGAAAATTCTAGAGAGAATTTTAAAAGCTTCAACAGAATTTCAACAATTTTGAGAGGGATTTGAAAAGTTTCAATGGGAATGGGAAGAATTGGGACAAAAATTGGAAAATTGTTAAGGGACTTTGAAAAAATTTCAACTGGAATTTTAGCAATTTTTTTACGTGAAATTGTAAACATGTGGACATGGATTTTGAAAATTCTAGAGAGAATTTTAAAAGCTTCAACAGAATTTCAACAATTTTGAGAGGGATTTGAAAAGTTTCAATGGGAATGGGAAGAATTGGGACAAAAATTGGAAAATTTTGAAGGGACTTTGAAAAAATTTCAACTGGAATTTTAGCATTTTTTTTGACGTGAAATTGTAAACATGTGGACATGGATTTTGAAAATTCTAGAGAGAATTTTAAAAGCTTCAACAGAATTTCAACAATTTTGAGAGGGATTTGAAAAGTTTCAATGGGAATGGGAAGAATTGGGACAAAAATTGGAAAATTTTTAAGGGACTTTGAAAAAATTTCAACTGGAATTTTAGCCATTTTTTGACGTGAAATTGTAAACATGTGGACATGGATTTTGAAAATTCTAGAGAGAATTTTAAAAGCTTCAACAGAATTTCAACAATTTTGAGAGGGATTTGAAAAGTTTCAATGGGAATGGGAAGAATTGGGACAAAAATTGGAAAATTTTTAAGGGACTTTGAAAAAATTTCAACTGGAATTTTAGCCATTTTTTGACGTGAAATTGTAAACATGTGGACATGGATTTTGAAAATTCTAGAGAGAATTTTAAAAGCTTCAACAGAATTTCAACAATTTTGAGAGGGATTTGAAAAGTTTCAATGAGAATGGGAAGAATTAGGACAAAAATTGGAAAATTTTTAAGGGACTTTGAAAAAATTTCAACTGGAATTTTAGCATTTTTTTTTACGTGAAATTGTAAACATGTGGACATGGATTTTGAAAATTCTAGAGAGAATTTTAAAAGCTTCAACAGAATTTCAACAATTTTGAGAGGGATTTGAAAAGTTTCAATGGGAACGGGAAGAATTGGGACAAAAATTGGAAAATTTTTAAGGGACTTTGAAAAAATTTCAACTGGAATTTTAGCCATTTTTTTTACGTGAAATTGTAAACATGTGGACATGGATTTTGAAAATTCTGGAGAGAATTTTAAAAGCTTCAACAGAATTTCAACAATTTTGAGAGGGATTTGAAAAGTTTCAATGGGAATGGGAAGAATTGGGACAAAAATTGGAAAATTTTGAAGGGACTTTGAAAAAATTTCAACTGGAATTTTAGCCATTTTTTGACATGAAATTGTAAACATGTGGACATGGATTTTGAAAATTCTAGAGAGAATTTTAAAAGCTTCAACAGAATTTCAGCAATTTTGAGAGGGATTTGAAAAGTTTCAAGGGGAATGGGAAGAATTGGGACAAAAATTGGAAAATTTTTAAGGGACTTTGAAAAAATTTCAACTGGAATTTTAGCAATTTTTTGACGTGAAATTGTAAACATGTGGACATGGATTTTGAAAATTCTAGAGAGAATTTTAAAAGCTTCAACAGAATTTCAACAATTTTGAGAGGGATTTGAAAAGTTTCAATGGGAATGGGAAGAACTGGGACAAAAATTGGAAAATTTTTCAGGGACTTCGAAAAAATTTCAACTGGAATTTTAGCATTTTTTTTACGTGAAATTGTAAACATGTGGACATGGATTTTGAAAATTCTAGAGAGAATTTTAAAAGCTTCAACAGAATTTCAACAATTTTGAGAGGGATTTGAAAAGTTTCAATGGGAATGGGAAGAATTGGGACAAAAATTGGAAAATTTTTCAGGGACTTTGAAAAAATTTCAACTGGAATTTTAGCCATTTTTTGACGTGAAATTGTAAACATGTGGACATGGATTTTGAAAATTCTAGAGAGAATTTTAAAAGCTTCAACAGAATTTCAACAATTTTGAGAGGGATTTGAAAAGTTTCAATGGGAATGGGAAGAATTGGGACAAAAATGGGAAAATTTTGAAGGGACTTTGAAAAAATTTCAACTGGAATTTTAGCCATTTTTTGACGTGAAATTGTAAACATGTGGACATGGATTTTGAAAATTCTAGAGAGAATTTTAAAAGCTTCAACAGAATTTCAACAATTTTGAGAGGGATTTGAAAAGTTTCAATGGGAATGGGAAGAATTGAGACAAAAATGGGAAAATTTTTCAGGGACTTTGAAAAAATTTCAACTGGAATTTTAGCCATTTTTTGACGTGAAATTGTAAACATGTGGACATGGATTTTGAAAATTCTAGAGAGAATTTTAAAAGCTTCAACAGAATTTCAACAATTTTGAGAGGGATTTGAAAAGTTTCAATGAGAATGGGAAGAATTAGGACAAAAATTGGAAAATTTTTAAGGGACTTTGAAAAAATTTCAACTGGAATTTTAGCATTTTTTTTTACGTGAAATTGTAAACATGTGGACATGGATTTTGAAAATTCTAGAGAGAATTTTAAAAGCTTCAACAGAATTTCAACAATTTTGAGAGGGATTTGAAAAGTTTCAATGGGAACGGGAAGAATTGGGACAAAAATTGGAAAATTTTTAAGGGACTTTGAAAAAATTTCAACTGGAATTTTAGCCATTTTTTTTACGTGAAATTGTAAACATGTGGACATGGATTTTGAAAATTCTGGAGAGAATTTTAAAAGCTTCAACAGAATTTCAACAATTTTGAGAGGGATTTGAAAAGTTTCAATGGGAATGGGAAGAATTGGGACAAAACTTGGAAAATTTTGAAGGGACTTTGAAAAAATTTCAACTGGAATTTTAGCCATTTTTTGACGTGAAATTGTAAACATGTGGACATGGATTTTGAAAATTCTAGAGAGAATTTTAAAAGCTTCAACAGAATTTCAACAATTTTGAGAGGGATTTGAAAAGTTTCAATGAGAATGGGAAGAATTAGGACAAAAATTGGAAAATTTTTAAGGGACTTTGAAAAAATTTCAACTGGAATTTTAGCATTTTTTTTTACGTGAAATTGTAAACATGTGGACATGGATTTTGAAAATTCTAGAGAGAATTTTAAAAGCTTCAACAGAATTTCAAAAATTTTGAGAGGGATTTGAAAAGTTTCAATGGGAACGGGAAGAATTGGGACAAAAATTGGAAAATTTTTAAGGGACTTTGAAAAAATTTCAACTGGAATTTTAGCCATTTTTTTTACGTGAAATTGTAAACATGTGGACATGGATTTTGAAAATTCTGGAGAGAATTTTAAAAGCTTCAACAGAATTTCAACAATTTTGAGAGGGATTTGAAAAGTTTCAATGGGAATGGGAAGAATTGGGACAAAAATTGGAAAATTTTTAAGGACTTTGAAAAAATTTCAACTGGAATTTTAGCAATTTTTTGACATGAAATTGTAAACATGTGGACATGGATTTTGAAAATTCTAGAGAGAATTTTAAAAGCTTCAACAGAATTTCAGCAATTTTGAGAGGGATTTGAAAAGTTTCAAGGGGAATGGGAAGAATTGGGACAAAAATTGGAAAATTTTTAAGGGACTTTGAAAAAATTTCAAACTGGAATTTTAGCCATTTTTTGACGTGAAATTGTAAACATGTGGACATGGATTTTGAAATTCTAGAGAGAATTTTAAAAGCTTCAACAGAATTTCAACAATTTTGAGAGGGATTTGAAAGTTTCAATGGGAATGGGAAGAACTGGGACAAAAATTGGAAAATTTTTCAGGGACTTCGAAAAAATTTCAACTGGAATTTTAGCATTTTTTTTACGTGAAATTGTAAACATGTGGACATGGATTTTGAAAATTCT
>NW_028116083.1:0-38529 GCF_964273445.1 Streptopelia decaocto
TGAAATTCCAGTTGAAATTTTTTCAAAGTCCCTTTAAAAATTTTCCAATTTTCATCCCAATTCTTCCCATTCCCATTGAAACTTTTCAAATCCCTCTCAACATTGTTGAAATTCTGTTGAAGCTTTTAAAATTCTCTCTAGAATTTTCAAAATCCATGTCCACATGTTTACAATTTCACGTCAAAATTGCTAAAATTCCAGTTGAAGTTTTTTCAAAGTCCCTTAAAAATTTTCCAATTTTTGTCCCAATTCTTCCCATTCCCATTGAAACTTTTCAAATCCCTCTCAACATTGTTGAAATTCTGTTGAAGCTTTTAAAATTCTCTCTAGAATTTTCAAAATCCACTTCAACATGTTTCCAATTTCACGTCAAAATTGCTAAAATTCCAGTTGAAATTTTTTCAAACTCCCTTAAAAATTTACCAATTTTTGTACCAATTCTTCCCATTCCCATTGAAACTTTTCAAATCCCTCTCAACATTGTTGAAATTCTGTTGAAGCTTTTAAAATTCTCTCTAGAATTTTCAAAATCCACGTCCACATGTTCACAATTTCACGCCTAAATTGCTAAAATTCCAGTTGAAATTTTTTCAAAGTCCCTTAAAAATTTTCCAATTTTTGTCCCGATTCTTCCCATTCCCATTGAAACTTTTCAAATCCCTCTCAACATTGTTGAAATTCTGTTGAAGCTTTTAAAATTCTCTCTAGAATTTTCAAAATCCACTTCAACATATTTACAATTTCACATCAAAATTGCTAAAATTCCAGTTGAAATTTTTTCAAAGTCCCTTCAAAATTTTCCAATTTTTGTCCCAATTCTTCCCATTCCCATTGAAACTTTTCAAATCCCTCTCAAAATTGTTGAAATTCTGTTGAAGCTTTTAAAATTCTCTCTAGAATTTTCAAAATCCATGTCCACATGTTTACAATTTCACGTCAAAAAATTGCTAAAATTCCAGTTGAAATTTTTTCAAAGTCCCTTAAAAATTTTCCAATTTTTGTCCCATTTCTTCCCATTCCCATGGAAACTTTTCAAATTCCTCTCAAAATTGTTGAAATTCTCTTGAAGGTTTTAAAATTCTCTCTAGAATTTTCAAAATCCATGTCCACATGTTTACAATTTCACATAAAAAAATTGCTAAAATTCCAGTTGAAATTTTTTCAAAGTCCCTTAAAAATTTTCCAATTTTTGTCCCAATTCTTCCCATTCCCATTGAAACTTTTCAAATCCCTCTCAAAATTGTTGAAATTCTCTTGAAGCTTTTAAAATTCTCTCTAGAATTTTCAAAATCCATGGCCACATGTTTACAATTTCACATAAAAAAATTGCTAAAATTCCAGTTGAAATTTTTTAAAAGTCCCTTAAAAATTTTCCAATTTTTGTCCCAATTCTTCCCATTCCCACTGAAACTTTTCAAATCCCTCTCAAAATTGTTGAAATTCTGTTGAAGCTTTTAAAATTCTCTCTAGAATTTTCAAAATCCATGTCCACATGTTTACAATTTCACGTCAAAAAATGGCTAAAATTCCAGTTGAAATTTTTTCAAAGTCCCTTCAAAATTTTCCAATTTTTGTCCCAATTCTTCCCATTCCCATTGAAACTTTTCAAATCCCTCTCAAAATTGTTGAAATTCTCTTGAAGGTTTTAAAATTCTCTCTAGAATTTTCAAAATCCATGGCCACATGTTTACAATTTCACGTCAAAAAATGGCTAAAATTCCAGTTGAAATTTTTTCAAAGTCCCTTAAAAATTTTCCAATTTTTGTCCCAATTCTTCCCATTCCCATTGAAACTTTTCAAATCCCTTTCAAAATTGTTGAAATTCTCTTGAAGCTTTTAAAATTCTCTCTAGAATTTTCAAAATCCATGGCCACATGTTTACAATTTCAGATAAAAAAATGGCTAAAATTCCAGTTGAAATTTTTTAAAAGTCCCTTAAAAATTTTCCAATTTTTGTCCCAATTCTTCCCATTCCCATTGAAACTTTTCAAATCCCTCTCAAAATTGTTGAAATTCTGTTGAAGCTTTTAAAATTCTCTCTAGAATTTTCAAAATCCATGGCCACATGTTTACAATTTCACATAAAAAAATTGCTAAAATTCCAGTTGAAATTTTTTCAAAGTCCCTTAAAAATTTTCCAATTTTTGTCCCAATTCTTCCCATTCCCATTGAAACTTTTCAAATCCCTCTCAAAATTGTTGAAATTCTCTTGAAGCTTTTAAAATTCTCTCTAGAATTTTCAAAATCCATGGCCACATGTTTACAATTTCACGTAACAAAATGGCTAAAATTCCAGTTGAAATTTTTTCAAAGTCCCTTAAAAATTTTCCAATTTTTGTCCCAATTCTTCCCATTCCCATTGAAACTTTTCAAATCCCTCTCAAAATTGTTGAAATTCTCTTGAAGCTTTTAAAATTCTCTCTAGAATTTTCAAAATCCATGGCCACATGTTTACAATTTCACGTAACAAAATGGCTAAAATTCCAGTTGAAATTTTTTCAAAGTCCCTTAAAAATTTTCCAATTTTTGTCCCAATTCTTCCCATTCCCATTGAAACTTTTCAAATCCCTCTCAAAACTGTTGAAATTCTCTTGAAGCTTTTAAAATTCTCTCTAGAATTTTCAAAATCCATGTCCACATGTTTACAATTTCACGTAAAAAAATTGCTAAAATTCCAGTTGAAATTTTTTCAAAGTCCCTTAAAATTTTCCAATTTTTGTCCCAATTCTTCCCATTCCCATTGAAACTTTTCAAATCCCTCTCAAAATTGTTGAAATTCTCTTGAAGCTTTTAAAATTCTCTCTAGAATTTTCAAAATCCATGGCCACATGTTTACAATTTCACGTCAAAAAATGGCTAAAATTCCAGTTGAAATTTTTTCAAAGTCCCTTAAAAATTTTCCAATTTTTGTCCCAATTCTTCCCATTCCCATTGAAACATTTCAAATCCCTCTCAAAATTGTTGAAATTCTGTTGAAGCTTTTAAAATTCTCTCTAGAATTTTCAAAATCCATGTCCACATGTTTACAATTTCACGTCAAAAAATTGCTAAAATTCCAGTTGAAATTTTTTCAAAGTCCCTTAAAAATTTTCCAATTTTTGTCCCAATTCTTCCCATTCCCATTGAAACTTTTCAAATCCCTCTCAAAATTGTTGAAATTCTGTTGAAGCTTTTAAAATTCTCTCTAGAATTTTCAAAATCCATGTCCACATGTTTACAATTTCACGTCAAAAAATGGCTAAAATTCCAGTTGAAATTTTTTCAAAGTCCCTTAAAAATTTTCCAATTTTTGTCCCAATTCTTCCCATTCCCATGGAAACTTTTCAAATCCCTCTCAAAAATGTTGAAATTCTCTTGAAGCTTTTAAAATTCTCTCTAGAATTTTCAAAATCCATGTCCACATGTTTACAATTTCACATAAAAAAATTGCTAAAATTCCAGTTGAAATTTTTTCAAAGTCCCTTAGAAATTTTCCAATTTTTGTCCCAATTCTTCCCATTCCCATTGAAACTTTTCAAATCCCTCTCAAAATTGTTGAAATTCTCTTGAAGGTTTTAAAATTCTCTCTAGAATTTTCAAAATCCATGGCCACATGTTTACAATTTCACGTAAAAAAATTGCTAAAATTCCAGTTGAAATTTTTTCAAAGTCCCTTCAAAATTTTCCAATTTTTGTCCCAATTCTTCCCATTCCCATTGAAACTTTTCAAATCCCTCTCCAAATTGTTGAAATTCTCTTGAAGGTTTTAAAATTCTCTCTAGAATTTTCAAAATCCATGGCCACATGTTTACAATTTCACGTAAAAAAATTGCTAAAATTCCAGTTGAAATTTTTTCAAAGTCCCTTAAAAATTTTCCAATTTTTGTCCCAATTCTTCCCATTCCCATTGAAACTTTTCAAATCCCTCTCAAAATTGTTGAAATTCTCTTGAAGCTTTTAAAATTCTCTCTAGAATTTTCAAAATCCATGGCCACATGTTTACAATTTCACGTCAAAAAATGGCTAAAATTCCAGTTGAAATTTTTTCAAAGTCCCTGAAAAGTTTTCCAATTTTTGTCCCAATTCTTCCCATTCCCATTGAAACTTTTCAAATCCCTCTCAAAATTGTTGAAATTCTGTTGAAGCTTTTAAAATTCTCTCTAGAATTTTCAAAATCCATGGCCACATGTTTACAATTTCACGTAAAAAAATTGCTAAAATTCCAGTTGAAATTTTTTCAAAGTCCCTTAAAAATTTTCCAATTTTTGTCCCAATTCTTCCCATTCCCATTGAAACTTTTCAAATCCCTCTCAAAATTGTTGAAATTCTGTTGAAGCTTTTAAAATTCTCTCTAGAATTTTCAAAATCCATGTCCACATGTTTACAATTTCACGTCAAAAAATTGCTAAAATTCCAGTTGAAATTTTTTCAAAGTCCCTTAAAAATTTTCCAATTTTTGTCCCATTTCTTCCCATTCCCATGGAAACTTTTCAAATTCCTCTCAAAATTGTTGAAATTCTCTTGAAGGTTTTAAAATTCTCTCTAGAATTTTCAAAATCCATGTCCACATGTTTACAATTTCACATAAAAAAATTGCTAAAATTCCAGTTGAAATTTTTTCAAAGTCCCTTAAAAATTTTCCAATTTTTGTCCCAATTCTTCCCATTCCCATTGAAACATTTCAAATCCCTCTCAAAATTGTTGAAATTCTCTTGAAGCTTTTAAAATTCTCTCTAGAATTTTCAAAATCCATGGCCACATGTTTACAATTTCACGTCAAAAAATGGCTAAAATTCCAGTTGAAATTTTTTCAAAGTCCCTTAAAAATTTTCCAATTTTTGTCCCAATTCTTCCCATTCGCATTGAAACATTTCAAATCCCTCTCAAAATTGTTGAAATTCTGTTGAAGCTTTTAAAATTCTCTCTAGAATTTTCAAAATCCATGTCCACATGTTTACAATTTCACGTAACAAAATGGCTAAAATTCCAGTTGAAATTTTTTCAAAGTCCCTTAAAAATTTTCCAATTTTTGTCCCAATTCTTCCCATTCCCATTGAAACTTTTCAAATCCCTTTCAAAATTGTTGAAATTCTGTTGAAACTTTTAAAATTCTCTCTAGAATTTTCAAAATCCATGTCCACATGTTTACAATTTCACGTCAAAAAATTGCTAAAATTCCAGTTGAAATTTTTTCAAAGTCCCTTAAAAATTTTCCAATTTTTGTCCCAATTCTTCCCATTCCCACTGAAACTTTTCAAATCCCTCTCAAAATTGTTGAAATTCTGTTGAAGCTTTTAAAATTCTCTCTAGAATTTTCAAAATCCATGTCCACATGTTTACAATTCCACGACAAAAAATGGCTAAAATTCCAGTTGAAATTTTTTCAAAGTCCCTTCAAAATTTTCCAATTTTTGTCCCAATTCTTCCCATTCCCATTGAAACTTTTCAAATCCCTCTCAAAAATGTTGAAATTCTCTTGAAGCTTTTAAAATTCTCTCTAGAATTTTCAAAATCCATGGCCACATGTTTACAATTTCACGTAACAAAATGGCTAAAATTCCAGTTGAAATTTTTTCAAAGTCCCTTAAAAATTTTCCAATTTTTGTCCCAATTCTTCCCATTCCCATTGAAACTTTTCAAATCCCTCTCAAAATTGTTGAAATTCTGTTGAAGCTTTTAAAATTCTCTCTAGAATTTTCAAAATCCATGTCCACATGTTTACAATTTCACGTCAAAAAATTGCTAAAATTCCAGTTGAAATTTTTTCAAAGTCCCTTAAAAATTTTCCAATTTTTGTCCCAATTCTTCCCATTCCCATTGAAACTTTTCAAATCCCTCTCAAAATTGTTGAAATTCTCTTGAAACTTTTAAAATTCTCTCTAGAATTTTCAAAATCCATGTCCACATGTTTACAATTTCACGTCAAAAAATGGCTAAAATTCCAGTTGAAATTTTTTCAAAGTCCCTTAAAAATTTTCCAATTTTTGTCCCAATTCTTCCCATTCCCATGGAAACTTTTCAAATCCCTCTCAAAAATGTTGAAATTCTCTTGAAGCTTTTAAAATTCTCTCTAGAATTTTCAAAATCCATGTCCACATGTTTACAATTTCACATAAAAAAATTGCTAAAATTCCAGTTGAAATTTTTTCAAAGTCCCTTAGAAATTTTCCAATTTTTGTCCCAATTCTTCCCATTCCCATTGAAACTTTTCAAATCCCTCTCAAAATTGTTGAAATTCTCTTGAAGGTTTTAAAATTCTCTCTAGAATTTTCAAAATCCATGTCCACATGTTTACAATTTCACATAAAAAAATTGCTAAAATTCCAGTTGAAATTTTTTCAAAGTCCCTTAAAAATTTTCCAATTTTTGTCCCAATTCTTCCCATTCCCATTGAAACTTTTCAAATCCCTCTCAAAATTGTTGAAATTCTCTTGAAGCTTTTAAAATTCTCTCTAGAATTTTCAAAATCCATGGCCACATGTTTACAATTTCACGTCAAAAAATGGCTAAAATTCCAGTTGAAATTTTTTCAAAGTCCCTTAAAAATTTTCCAATTTTTGTCCCAATTCTTCCCATTCCCATGGAAACTTTTCAAATCCCTCTCAAAAATGTTGAAATTCTCTTGAAGCTTTTAAAATTCTCTCTAGAATTTTCAAAATCCATGTCCACATGTTTACAATTTCACGTCAAAAAATTGCTAAAATTCCAGTTGAAATTTTTTCAAAGTCCCTTAGAAATTTTCCAATTTTTGTCCCAATTCTTCCCATTCCCATTGAAACTTTTCAAATCCCTCTCAAAATTGTTGAAATTCTCTTGAAACTTTTAAAATTCTCTCTAGAATTTTCAAAATCCATGGCCACATGTTTACAATTTCACGTCAAAAAATGGCTAAAATTCCAGTTGAAATTTTTTCAAAGTCCCTTAAAAATTTTCCAATTTTTGTCCCAATTCTTCCCATTCCCATTGAAACTTTTCAAATCCCTCTCAAAATTGTTGAAATTCTCTTGAAGCTTTTAAAATTCTCTCTAGAATTTTCAAAATCCATGGCCACATGTTTACAATTTCACGTCAAAAAATGGCTAAAATTCCAGTTGAAATTTTTTCAAAGTCCCTGAAAAGTTTTCCAATTTTTGTCCCAATTCTTCCCATTCCCATTGAAACTTTTCAAATCCCTCTCAAAATTGTTGAAATTCTGTTGAAGCTTTTAAAATTCTCTCTAGAATTTTCAAAATCCATGGCCACATGTTTACAATTTCACGTAAAAAAATTGCTAAAATTCCAGTTGAAATTTTTTCAAAGTCCCTTAAAAATTTTCCAATTTTTGTCCCAATTCTTCCCATTCCCATTGAAACTTTTCAAATCCCTCTCAAAATTGTTGAAATTCTGTTGAAGCTTTTAAAATTCTCTCTAGAATTTTCAAAATCCATGTCCACATGTTTACAATTTCACGTCAAAAAATTGCTAAAATTCCAGTTGAAATTTTTTCAAAGTCCCTTAAAAATTTTCCAATTTTTGTCCCATTTCTTCCCATTCCCATGGAAACTTTTCAAATTCCTCTCAAAATTGTTGAAATTCTCTTGAAGGTTTTAAAATTCTCTCTAGAATTTTCAAAATCCATGTCCACATGTTTACAATTTCACATAAAAAAATTGCTAAAATTCCAGTTGAAATTTTTTCAAAGTCCCTTAAAAATTTTCCAATTTTTGTCCCAATTCTTCCCATTCCCATTGAAACATTTCAAATCCCTCTCAAAATTGTTGAAATTCTCTTGAAGCTTTTAAAATTCTCTCTAGAATTTTCAAAATCCATGGCCACATGTTTACAATTTCACGTCAAAAAATGGCTAAAATTCCAGTTGAAATTTTTTCAAAGTCCCTTAAAAATTTTCCAATTTTTGTCCCAATTCTTCCCATTCGCATTGAAACATTTCAAATCCCTCTCAAAATTGTTGAAATTCTGTTGAAGCTTTTAAAATTCTCTCTAGAATTTTCAAAATCCATGTCCACATGTTTACAATTTCACGTCAAAAAATGGCTAAAATTCCAGTTGAAATTTTTTCAAAGTCCCTTAAAAATTTTCCAATTTTTGTCCCAATTCTTCCCATTCCCATTGAAACTTTTCAAATCCCTTTCAAAATTGTTGAAATTCTGTTGAAACTTTTAAAATTCTCTCTAGAATTTTCAAAATCCATGTCCACATGTTTACAATTTCACGTCAAAAAATTGCTAAAATTCCAGTTGAAATTTTTTCAAAGTCCCTTAAAAATTTTCCAATTTTTGTCCCAATTCTTCCCATTCCCACTGAAACTTTTCAAATCCCTCTCAAAATTGTTGAAATTCTGTTGAAGCTTTTAAAATTCTCTAGAATTTTCAAAATCCATGTCCACATGCTTACAATTTCACGACAAAAAATGGCTAAAATTCCAGTTGAAATTTTTTCAAAGTCCCTTAAAAATTTTCCAATTTTTGTCCCAATTCTTCCCATTCCCATTGAAACTTTTCAAATCCCTCTCAAAAATGTTGAAATTCTCTTGAAGCTTTTAAAATTCTCTCTAGAATTTTCAAAATCCATGGCCACATGTTTACAATTTCACGTAACAAAATGGCTAAAATTCCAGTTGAAATTTTTTCAAAGTCCCTTAAAAATTTTACAATTTTTGTCCCAATTCTTCCCATTCCCATTGAAACTTTTCAAATCCCTCTCAAAACTGTTGAAATTCTCTTGAAGCTTTTAAAATTCTCTCTAGAATTTTCAAAATCCATGTCCACATGTTTACAATTTCACGTCAAAAAATGGCTAAAATTCCAGTTGAAATTTTTTCAAAGTCCCTTAAAAATTTTCCAATTTTTGTCCCAATTCTTCCCATTCCCATTGAAACTTTTCAAATCCCTCTCAAAATTGTTGAAATTCTCTTGAAGCTTTTAAAATTCTCTCTAGAATTTTCAAAATCCATGGCCACATGTTTACAATTTCACGTCAAAAAATGGCTAAAATTCCAGTTGAAATTTTTTCAAAGTCCCTTAAAAATTTTCCAATTTTTGTCCCAATTCTTCCCATTCCCATTGAAACATTTCAAATCCCTCTCAAAATTGTTGAAATTCTGTTGAAGCTTTTAAAATTCTCTCTAGAATTTTCAAAATCCATGGCCACATGTTTACAATTTCACGTCAAAAAATTGCTAAAATTCCAGTTGAAATTTTTTCAAAGTCCCTTAAAAATTTTCCAATTTTTGTCCCAATTATTCCCATTCCCATTGAAACTTTTCAAATCCCTCTCAAAATTGTTGAAATTCTCTTGAAACTTTTAAAATTCTCTCTAGAATTTTCAAAATCCATGTCCACATGTTTACAATTTCACGTCAAAAAATGGCTAAAATTCCAGTTGAAATTTTTTCAAAGTCCCTTAAAAATTTTCCAATTTTTGTCCCAATTCTTCCCATTCCCATGGAAACTTTTCAAATCCCTCTCAAAAATGTTGAAATTCTCTTGAAGCTTTTAAAATTCTCTCTAGAATTTTCAAAATCCATGTCCACATGTTTACAATTTCACATAAAAAAATTGCTAAAATTCCAGTTGAAATTTTTTCAAAGTCCCTTAGAAATTTTCCAATTTTTGTCCCAATTCTTCCCATTCCCATTGAAACTTTTCAAATCCCTCTCAAAATTGTTGAAATTCTCTTGAAGGTTTTAAAATTCTCTCTAGAATTTTCAAAATCCATGGCCACATGTTTACAATTTCACATAAAAAAATTGCTAAAATTCCAGTTGAAATTTTTTCAAAGTCCCTTAAAAATTTTCCAATTTTTGTCCCAATTCTTCCCATTCCCATGGAAACTTTTCAAATCCCTCTCAAAAATGTTGAAATTCTCTTGAAGCTTTTAAAATTCTCTCTAGAATTTTCAAAATCCATGTCCACATGTTTACAATTTCACGTCAAAAAATTGCTAAAATTCCAGTTGAAATTTTTTCAAAGTCCCTTAGAAATTTTCCAATTTTTGTCCCAATTCTTCCCATTCCCATTGAAACTTTTCAAATCCCTCTCAAAATTGTTGAAATTCTCTTGAAACTTTTAAAATTCTCTCTAGAATTTTCAAAATCCATGGCCACATGTTTACAATTTCACGTCAAAAAATGGCTAAAATTCCAGTTGAAATTTTTTCAAAGTCCCTTAAAAATTTTCCAATTTTTGTCCCAATTCTTCCCATTCCCATTGAAACTTTTCAAATCCCTCTCAAAATTGTTGAAATTCTCTTGAAGCTTTTAAAATTCTCTCTAGAATTTTCAAAATCCATGGCCACATGTTTACAATTTCACGTCAAAAAATGGCTAAAATTCCAGTTGAAATTTTTTCAAAGTCCCTGAAAAGTTTTCCAATTTTTGTCCCAATTCTTCCCATTCCCATTGAAACTTTTCAAATCCCTCTCAAAATTGTTGAAATTCTGTTGAAGCTTTTAAAATTCTCTCTAGAATTTTCAAAATCCATGGCCACATGTTTACAATTTCACGTAAAAAAATTGCTAAAATTCCAGTTGAAATTTTTTCAAAGTCCCTTAAAAATTTTCCAATTTTTGTCCCAATTCTTCCCATTCCCATTGAAACTTTTCAAATCCCTCTCAAAATTGTTGAAATTCTGTTGAAGCTTTTAAAATTCTCTCTAGAATTTTCAAAATCCATGTCCACATGTTTACAATTTCACGTCAAAAAATTGCTAAAATTCCAGTTGAAATTTTTTCAAAGTCCCTTAAAAATTTTCCAATTTTTGTCCCATTTCTTCCCATTCCCATGGAAACTTTTCAAATTCCTCTCAAAATTGTTGAAATTCTCTTGAAGGTTTTAAAATTCTCTCTAGAATTTTCAAAATCCATGTCCACATGTTTACAATTTCACATAAAAAAATTGCTAAAATTCCAGTTGAAATTTTTTCAAAGTCCCTTAAAAATTTTCCAATTTTTGTCCCAATTCTTCCCATTCCCATTGAAACATTTCAAATCCCTCTCAAAATTGTTGAAATTCTCTTGAAGCTTTTAAAATTCTCTCTAGAATTTTCAAAATCCATGGCCACATGTTTACAATTTCACGTCAAAAAATGGCTAAAATTCCAGTTGAAATTTTTTCAAAGTCCCTTAAAAATTTTCCAATTTTTGTCCCAATTCTTCCCATTCGCATTGAAACATTTCAAATCCCTCTCAAAATTGTTGAAATTCTGTTGAAGCTTTTAAAATTCTCTCTAGAATTTTCAAAATCCATGTCCACATGTTTACAATTTCACGTCAAAAAATGGCTAAAATTCCAGTTGAAATTTTTTCAAAGTCCCTTAAAAATTTTCCAATTTTTGTCCCAATTCTTCCCATTCCCATTGAAACTTTTCAAATCCCTTTCAAAATTGTTGAAATTCTGTTGAAACTTTTAAAATTCTCTCTAGAATTTTCAAAATCCATGTCCACATGTTTACAATTTCACGTCAAAAAATTGCTAAAATTCCAGTTGAAATTTTTTCAAAGTCCCTTAAAAATTTTCCAATTTTTGTCCCAATTCTTCCCATTCCCACTGAAACTTTTCAAATCCCTCTCAAAATTGTTGAAATTCTGTTGAAGCTTTTAAAATTCTCTAGAATTTTCAAAATCCATGTCCACATGCTTACAATTTCACGACAAAAAATGGCTAAAATTCCAGTTGAAATTTTTTCAAAGTCCCTTCAAAATTTTCCAATTTTTGTCCCAATTCTTCCCATTCCCATTGAAACTTTTCAAATCCCTCTCAAAAATGTTGAAATTCTCTTGAAGCTTTTAAAATTCTCTCTAGAATTTTCAAAATCCATGGCCACATGTTTACAATTTCACGTAACAAAATGGCTAAAATTCCAGTTGAAATTTTTTCAAAGTCCCTTAAAAATTTTACAATTTTTGTCCCAATTCTTCCCATTCCCATTGAAACTTTTCAAATCCCTCTCAAAACTGTTGAAATTCTCTTGAAGCTTTTAAAATTCTCTCTAGAATTTTCAAAATCCATGTCCACATGTTTACAATTTCACGTCAAAAAATGGCTAAAATTCCAGTTGAAATTTTTTCAAAGTCCCTTAAAAATTTTCCAATTTTTGTCCCAATTCTTCCCATTCCCATTGAAACTTTTCAAATCCCTCTCAAAATTGTTGAAATTCTCTTGAAGCTTTTAAAATTCTCTCTAGAATTTTCAAAATCCATGGCCACATGTTTACAATTTCACGTCAAAAAATGGCTAAAATTCCAGTTGAAATTTTTTCAAAGTCCCTTAAAAATTTTCCAATTTTTGTCCCAATTCTTCCCATTCCCATTGAAACATTTCAAATCCCTCTCAAAATTGTTGAAATTCTGTTGAAGCTTTTAAAATTCTCTCTAGAATTTTCAAAATCCATGTCCACATGTTTACAATTTCACGTCAAAAAATTGCTAAAATTCCAGTTGAAATTTTTTCAAAGTCCCTTAAAAATTTTCCAATTTTTGTCCCAATTCTTCCCATTCCCATTGAAACTTTTCAAATCCCTCTCAAAATTGTTGAAATTCTCTTGAAACTTTTAAAATTCTCTCTAGAATTTTCAAAATCCATGTCCACATGTTTACAATTTCACGTCAAAAAATGGCTAAAATTCCAGTTGAAATTTTTTCAAAGTCCCTTAAAAATTTTCCAATTTTTGTCCCAATTCTTCCCATTCCCATGGAAACTTTTCAAATCCCTCTCAAAAATGTTGAAATTCTCTTGAAGCTTTTAAAATTCTCTCTAGAATTTTCAAAATCCATGTCCACATGTTTACAATTTCACATAAAAAAATTGCTAAAATTCCAGTTGAAATTTTTTCAAAGTCCCTTAGAAATTTTCCAATTTTTGTCCCAATTCTTCCCATTCCCATTGAAACTTTTCAAATCCCTCTCAAAATTGTTGAAATTCTCTTGAAGGTTTTAAAATTCTCTCTAGAATTTTCAAAATCCATGGCCACATGTTTACAATTTCACATAAAAAAATTGCTAAAATTCCAGTTGAAATTTTTTCAAAGTCCCTTAAAAATTTTCCAATTTTTGTCCCAATTCTTCCCATTCCCATTGAAACTTTTCAAATCCCTTTCAAAATTGTTGAAATTCTCTTGAAGCTTTTAAAATTCTCTCTAGAATTTTCAAAATCCATGGCCACATGTTTACAATTTCACGTCAAAAAATGGCTAAAATTCCAGTTGAAATTTTTTAAAAGTCCCTTAAAAATTTTCCAATTTTTGTCCCAATTCTTCCCATTCCCATTGAAACTTTTCAAATCCCTCTCAAAATTGTTGAAATTCTGTTGAAGCTTTTAAAATTCTCTCTAGAATTTTCAAAATCCATGGCCACATGTTTACAATTTCACATAAAAAAATTGCTAAAATTCCAGTTGAAATTTTTTCAAAGTCCCTTAAAAATTTTCCAATTTTTGTCCCAATTCTTCCCATTCCCATTGAAACTTTTCAAATCCCTCTCAAAATTGTTGAAATTCTCTTGAAGCTTTTAAAATTCTCTCTAGAATTTTCAAAATCCATGTCCACATGTTTACAATTTCACGTCAAAAAATTGCTAAAATTCCAGTTGAAATTTTTTCAAAGTCCCTTAAAAATTTTCCAATTTTTGTCCCAATTCTTCCCATTCCCATTGAAACTTTTCAAATCCCTCTCAAAATTGTTGAAATTCTCTTGAAACTTTTAAAATTCTCTCTAGAATTTTCAAAATCCATGTCCACATGTTTACAATTTCACGTCAAAATATGGCTAAAATTCCAGTTGAAATTTTTTCAAAGTCCCTTAAAAATTTTCCAATTTTTGTCCCAATTCTTCCCATTCCCATGGAAACTTTTCAAATCCCTCTCAAAAATGTTGAAATTCTCTTGAAGCTTTTAAAATTCTCTCTAGAATTTTCAAAATCCATGTCCACATGTTTACAATTTCACATAAAAAAATTGCTAAAATTCCAGTTGAAATTTTTTCAAAGTCCCTTAGAAATTTTCCAATTTTTGTCCCAATTCTTCCCATTCCCATTGAAACTTTTCAAATCCCTCTCAAAATTGTTGAAATTCTCTTGAAGGTTTTAAAATTCTCTCTAGAATTTTCAAAATCCATGGCCACATGTTTACAATTTCACATAAAAAAATTGCTAAAATTCCAGTTGAAATTTTTTCAAAGTCCCTTAAAAATTTTCCAATTTTTGTCCCAATTCTTCCCATTCCCATTGAAACTTTTCAAATCCCTTTCAAAATTGTTGAAATTCTCTTGAAGCTTTTAAAATTCTCTCTAGAATTTTCAAAATCCATGGCCACATGTTTACAATTTCACGTCAAAAAATGGCTAAAATTCCAGTTGAAATTTTTTAAAAGTCCCTTAAAAATTTTCCAATTTTTGTCCCAATTCTTCCCATTCCCATTGAAACTTTTCAAATCCCTCTCAAAATTGTTGAAATTCTGTTGAAGCTTTTAAAATTCTCTCTAGAATTTTCAAAATCCATGGCCACATGTTTACAATTTCACATAAAAAAATTGCTAAAATTCCAGTTGAAATTTTTTCAAAGTCCCTTAAAAATTTTCCAATTTTTGTCCCAATTCTTCCCATTCCCATTGAAACTTTTCAAATCCCTCTCAAAATTGTTGAAATTCTCTTGAAGCTTTTAAAATTCTCTCTAGAATTTTCAAAATCCATGGCCACATGTTTACAATTTCACATAAAAAAATTGCTAAAATTCCAGTTGAAATTTTTTCAAAGTCCCTTAAAAATTTTCCAATTTTTGTCCCAATTCTTCCCATTCCCATTGAAACTTTTCAAATCCCTCTCAAAATTGTTGAAATTCTGTTGAAGCTTTTAAATTTCTCTCTAGAATTTTCAAAATCCATGGCCACATGTTTACAATTTCACGTCAAAAAATGGCTAAAATTCCAGTTGAAATTTTTTCAAAGTCCCTGAAAAGTTTTCCAATTTTTGTCCCAATTCTTCCCATTCCCATTGAAACTTTTCAAATCCCTCTCAAAATTGTTGAAATTCTGTTGAAGCTTTTAAAATTCTCTCTAGAATTTTCAAAATCCATGGCCACATGTTTACAATTTCACGTAAAAAAAATGCTAAAATTCCAGTTGAAATTTTTTCAAAGTCCCTGAAAAATTTTCCAATTTTTGTCCCAATTCTTCCCATTCCCATTGAAACTTTTCAAATCCCTTTCAAAATTGTAGAAATTCTGTTAAAGCTTTTAAAATTCTCTCTAGAATTTTCAAAATCCATGTCCACATGTTTACAATTTCACGTCAAAAAATTGCTAAAATTCCAGTTGAAATTTTTTCAAAGTCCCTTAAAAATTTTCCAATTTTTGTCCCATTTCTTCCCATTCCCATGGAAACTTTTCAAATTCCTCTCAAAATTGTTGAAATTCTCTTGAAGGTTTTAAAATTCTCTCTAGAATTTTCAAAATCCATGTCCACATGTTTACAATTTCACATAAAAAAATTGCTAAAATTCCAGTTGAAATTTTTTCAAAGTCCCTTAAAAATTTTCCAATTTTTGTCCCAATTCTTCCCATTCCCATTGAAACTTTTCAAATCCCTCTCAAAATTGTTGAAATTCTCTTGAAGCTTTTAAAATTCTCTCTAGAATTTTCAAAATCCATGGCCACATGTTTACAATTTCACATTAAAAAATTGCTAAAATTCCAGTTGAAATTTTTTCAAAGTCCCTTAAAAATTTTCCAATTTTTGTCCCAATTCTTCCCATTCCCATGGAAACTTTTCAAATCCCTCTCAAAATTGTTGAAATTCTGTTGAAGCTTTTAAAATTCTCTCTAGAATTTTCAAAATCCATGGCCACATGTTTACAATTTCACGTCAAAAAATGGCTAAAATTCCAGTTGAAATTTTTTCAAAGTCCCTTAAAAATTTTCCAATTTTTGTCCCAATTCTTCCCATTCCCATTGAAACTTTTCAAATCCCTCTCAAAATTGTTGAAATTCTGTTGAAGCTTTTAAAATTCTCTCTAGAATTTTCAAAATCCATGTCCACATGTTTACAATTTCACGTCAAAAAATGGCTAAAATTCCAGTTGAAATTTTTTCAAAGTCCCTTAAAAATTTTCCAATTTTTGTCCCAATTCTTCCCATTCCCATGGAAACTTTTCAAATCCCTTTCAAAATTGTTGAAATTCTCTTGAAACTTTTAAATTTCTCTCTAGAATTTTCAAAATCCATGGCCACATGTTTACAATTTCACGTCAAAAAATTGCTAAAATTCCAGTTGAAATTTTTTCAAAGTCCCTAAAAAATTTTCCAATATTTGTCCCAATTCTTCCCATTCCCACTGAAACTTTTCAAATCCCTCTCAAAATTGTTGAAATTCTGTTGAAGCTTTTAAAATTCTCTCTAGAATTTTCAAAATCCATGTCCACATGTTTACAATTTCACGTCAAATAATTGCTAAAATTCCAGTTGAAATTTTTTCAAAGTCCCTTAAAAATTTTCCAATTTTTGTCCCAATTCTTCCCATTCCCATTGAAACTTTTCAAATCCCTTTCAAAATTGTTGAAATTCTCTTGAAGCTTTTAAAATTCTCTCTAGAATTTTCAAAATCCATGGCCACATGTTTACAATTTCACGTCAAAAAATGGCTAAAATTCCAGTTGAAATTTTTTCAAAGTCCCTTAAAAATTTTCCAATTTTTGTCCCAATTCTTCCCATTCCCATTGAAACTTTTCAAATCCCTCTCAAAATTGTTGAAATTCTGTTGAAGCTTTTAAAATTCTCTCTAGAATTTTCAAAATCCATGGCCACATGTTTACAATTTCACATAAAAAAATTGCTAAAATTCCAGTTGAAATTTTTTCAAAGTCCCTTAAAAATTTTCCAATTTTTGTCCCAATTCTTCCCATTCCCATTGAAACTTTTCAAATCCCTCTCAAAATTGTTGAAATTCTCTTGAAGCTTTTAAAATTCTCTCTAGAATTTTCAAAATCCATGGCCACATGTTTACAATTTCACATAAAAAAATTGCTAAAATTCCAGTTGAAATTTTTTCAAAGTCCCTTAAAAATTTTCCAATTTTTGTCCCAATTCTTCCCATTCCCATTGAAACTTTTCAAATCCCTCTCAAAATTGTTGAAATTCTGTTGAAGCTTTTAAAATTCTCTCTAGAATTTTCAAAATCCATGGCCACATGTTTACAATTTCACATAAAAAAATTGCTAAAATTCCAGTTGAAATTTTTTCAAAGTCCCTTAAAAATTTTCCAATTTTTGTCCCAATTCTTCCCATTCCCATTGAAACTTTTCAAATCCCTCTCAAAATTGTTGAAATTCTCTTGAAGCTTTTAAAATTCTCTCTAGAATTTTCAAAATCCATGGCCACATGTTTACAATTTCACGTAAAAAAAAAGCTAAAATTCCAGTTGAAATTTTTTCAAAGTCCCTGAAAAATTTTCCAATTTTTGTCCCAATTCTTCCCATTCCCATTGAAACTTTTCAAATCCCTCTCAAAATTGTAGAAATTCTGTTAAAGCTTTTAAAATTCTCTCTAGAATTTTCAAAATCCATGGCCACATGTTTACAATTTCACGTCAAAAAATTGCTAAAATTCCAGTTGAAATTTTTTCAAAGTCCCTTAAAAATTTTCCAATTTTTGTCCCATTTCTTCCCATTCCCATGGAAACTTTTCAAATTCCTCTCAAAATTGTTGAAATTCTCTTGAAGCTTTTAAAATTCTCTCTAGAATTTTCAAAATCCATGGCCACATGTTTACAATTTCACGTCAAAAAAATGCTAAAATTCCAGTTGAAATTTTTTCAAAGTCCCTGAAAAATTTTCCAAATTTTGTCCCAATTCTTCCCATTCCCATTGAAACTTTTCAAATCCCTCTCAAAATTGTTGAAATTCTCTTGAAGCTTTTAAAATTCTCTCTAGAACTTTCAAAATCCATGTCCACATGTTTACAATTTCACGTCAAAAAATTGCTAAAATTCCAGTTGAAATTTTTTCAAAGTCCCTTAAAAATTTTCCAATTTTTGTCCCAATTCTTCCCATTCCCATTGAAACATTTCAAATCCCTCTCAAAATTGTTGAAATTCTGTTGAAGCTTTTAAAATTCTCTCTAGAATTTTCAAAATCCATGGCCACATGTTTACAATTTCACATAAAAAAATTGCTAAAATTCCAGTTGAAATTTTTTCAAAGTCCCTTAAAAATTTTCCAATTTTTGTCCCAATTCTTCCCATTCCCATTGAAACTTTTCAAATCCCTCTCAAAATTGTTGAAATTCTGTTGAAGCTTTTAAAATTCTCTCTAGAATTTTCAAAATCCATGTCCACATGTTTACAATTTCACGTCAAAAAATCGCTAAAATTCCAGCTGAAATTTTTTCCAAGTCCCTTAAAAATTTTCCAATTTTTGTCCCAATTCTTCCCATTCCCATTGAAACTTTTCAAATCCCTCTCAAAATTGTTGAAATTCTCTTGAAGCTTTTAAAATTCTCTCTAGAATTTTCAAAATCCATGGCCACATGTTTACAATTTCACGTCAAAAAATGGCTAAAATTCCAGTTGAAATTTTTTCAAAGTCCCTTAAAAATTTTCCAAATTTTGTCCCAATTCTTCCCATTCCCATTGAAACTTTTCAAATCCCTCTCAAAATTGTAGAAATTCTGTTAAAGCTTTTAAAATTCTCTCTAGAATTTTCAAAATCCATGTCCACATGTTTACAATTTCACGTCAAAAAATTGCTAAAATTCCAGTTGAAATTTTTTCAAAGTCCCTTCAAAATTTTCCAATTTTTGTCCCAATTCTTCCCATTCCCATTGAAACTTTTCAAATCCCTCTCAAAATTGTTGAAATTCTGTTGAAGCTTTTAAAATTCTCTCTAGAATTTTCAAAATCCATGTCCACATGTTTACAATTTCACGTCAAAAAATCGCTAAAATTCCAGCTGAAATTTTTTCCAAGTCCCTTAAAAATTTTCCAATTTTTGTCCCAATTCTTCCCATTCCCATTGAAACTTTTCAAATCCCTCTCAAAATTGTTGAAATTCTCTTGAAGCTTTTAAAATTCTCTCTAGAATTTTCAAAATCCATGGCCACATGTTTACAATTTCACGTCAAAAAATGGCTAAAATTCCAGTTGAAATTTTTTCAAAGTCCCTTAAAAATTTTCCAAATTTTGTCCCAATTCTTCCCATTCCCATTGAAACTTTTCAAATCCCTCTCAAAATTGTAGAAATTCTGTTAAAGCTTTTAAAATTCTCTCTAGAATTTTCAAAATCCATGTCCACATGTTTACAATTTCACGTCAAAAAATGGCTAAAATTCCAGTTGAAATTTTTTCAAAGTCCCTTAAAAATTTTCCAATTTTTGTCCCAATTCTTCCCATTCCCATGGAAACTTTTCAAATCCCTCTCAAAAATGTTGAAATTCTCTTGAAGCTTTTAAAATTCTCTCTAGAATTTTCAAAATCCATGTCCACATGTTTACAATTTCACATAAAAAAATTGCTAAAATTCCAGTTGAAATTTTTTCAAAGTCCCTTAGAAATTTTCCAATTTTTGTCCCAATTCTTCCCATTCCCATTGAAACTTTTCAAATCCCTCTCAAAATTGTTGAAATTCTCTTGAAGGTTTTAAAATTCTCTCTAGAATTTTCAAAATCCATGGCCACATGTTTACAATTTCACGTCAAAAAATTGCTAAAATTCCAGTTGAAATTTTTTCAAAGTCCCTTAAAAATTTTCCAATTTTTGTCCCAATTCTTCCCATTCCCATTGAAACTTTTCAAATCCCTCTCAAAATTGTTGAAATTCTCTTGAAGGTTTTAAAATTCTCTCTAGAATTTTCAAAATCCATGGCCACATGTTTACAATTTCACGTAAAAAAATTGCTAAAATTCCAGTTGAAATTTTTTCAAAGTCCCTTAAAAATTTTCCAATTTTTGTCCCAATTCTTCCCATTCCCATTGAAACTTTTCAAATCCCTCTCAAAATTGTTGAAATTCTCTTGAAGCTTTTAAAATTCTCTCTAGAATTTTCAAAATCCATGGCCACATGTTTACAATTTCACGTCAAAAAATGGCTAAAATTCCAGTTGAAATTTTTTCAAAGTCCCTGAAAAGTTTTCCAATTTTTGTCCCAATTCTTCCCATTCCCATTGAAACTTTTCAAATCCCTCTCAAAATTGTTGAAATTCTGTTGAAGCTTTTAAAATTCTCTCTAGAATTTTCAAAATCCATGGCCACATGTTTACAATTTCACGTCAAAAAATGGCTAAAATTCCAGTTGAAATTTTTTCAAAGTCCCTGAAAAGTTTTCCAATTTTTGTCCCAATTCTTCCCATTCCCATTGAAACTTTTCAAATCCCTCTCAAAATTGTTGAAATTCTGTTGAAGCTTTTAAAATTCTCTCTAGAATTTTCAAAATCCATGTCCACATGTTTACAATTTCACGTCAAAAAATCGCTAAAATTCCAGCTGAAATTTTTTCCAAGTCCCTTAAAAATTTTCCAATTTTTGTCCCAATTCTTCCCATTCCCATTGAAACTTTTCAAATCCCTCTCAAAATTGTTGAAATTCTCTTGAAGCTTTTAAAATTCTCTCTAGAATTTTCAAAATCCATGGCCACATGTTTACAATTTCACGTCAAAAAATTGCTAAAATTCCAGTTGAAATTTTTTCAAAGTCCCTTAAAAATTTTCCAAATTTTGTCCCAATTCTTCCCATTCCCATTGAAACTTTTCAAATCCCTCTCAAAATTGTAGAAATTCTGTTAAAGCTTTTAAAATTCTCTCTAGAATTTTCAAAATCCATGTCCACATGTTTACAATTTCACGTCAAAAAATTGCTAAAATTCCAGTTGAAATTTTTTCAAAGTCCCTTCAAAATTTTCCAATTTTTGTCCCAATTCTTCCCATTCCCATTGAAACTTTTCAAATCCCTCTCAAAATTGTTGAAATTCTGTTGAAGCTTTTAAAATTCTCTCTAGAATTTTCAAAATCCATGTCCACATGTTTACAATTTCACGTCAAAAAATCGCTAAAATTCCAGCTGAAATTTTTTCCAAGTCCCTTAAAAATTTTCCAATTTTTGTCCCAATTCTTCCCATTCCCATTGAAACTTTTCAAATCCCTCTCAAAATTGTTGAAATTCTCTTGAAGCTTTTAAAATTCTCTCTAGAATTTTCAAAATCCATGGCCACATGTTTACAATTTCACGTCAAAAAATGGCTAAAATTCCAGTTGAAATTTTTTCAAAGTCCCTTAAAAATTTTCCAAATTTTGTCCCAATTCTTCCCATTCCCATTGAAACTTTTCAAATCCCTCTCAAAATTGTAGAAATTCTGTTAAAGCTTTTAAAATTCTCTCTAGAATTTTCAAAATCCATGTCCACATGTTTACAATTTCACGTCAAAAAATGGCTAAAATTCCAGTTGAAATTTTTTCAAAGTCCCTTAAAAATTTTCCAATTTTTGTCCCAATTCTTCCCATTCCCATGGAAACTTTTCAAATCCCTCTCAAAAATGTTGAAATTCTCTTGAAGCTTTTAAAATTCTCTCTAGAATTTTCAAAATCCATGTCCACATGTTTACAATTTCACGTCAAAAAATGGCTAAAATTCCAGTTGAAATTTTTTCAAAGTCCCTTAGAAATTTTCCAATTTTTGTCCCAATTCTTCCCATTCCCATTGAAACTTTTCAAATCCCTCTCAAAATTGTTGAAATTCTCTTGAAACTTTTAAAATTCTCTCTAGAATTTTCAAAATCCATGGCCACATGTTTACAATTTCACGTCAAAAAATTGCTAAAATTCCAGTTGAAATTTTTTCAAAGTCCCTTAAAAATTTTCCAATTTTTGTCCCAATTCTTCCCATTCCCATTGAAACTTTTCAAATCCCTCTCAAAATTGTTGAAATTCTCTTGAAGGTTTTAAAATTCTCTCTAGAATTTTCAAAATCCATGGCCACATGTTTACAATTTCACGTAAAAAAATTGCTAAAATTCCAGTTGAAATTTTTTCAAAGTCCCTTAAAAATTTTCCAATTTTTGTCCCAATTCTTCCCATTCCCATTGAAACTTTTCAAATCCCTCTCAAAATTGTTGAAATTCTCTTGAAGCTTTTAAAATTCTCTCTAGAATTTTCAAAATCCATGGCCACATGTTTACAATTTCACGTCAAAAAATGGCTAAAATTCCAGTTGAAATTTTTTCAAAGTCCCTGAAAAGTTTTCCAATTTTTGTCCCAATTCTTCCCATTCCCATTGAAACTTTTCAAATCCCTCTCAAAATTGTTGAAATTCTGTTGAAGCTTTTAAAATTCTCTCTAGAATTTTCAAAATCCATGGCCACATGTTTACAATTTCACGTAAAAAAATTGCTAAAATTCCAGTTGAAATTTTTTCAAAGTCCCTTAAAAATTTTCCAATTTTTGTCCCAATTCTTCCCATTCCCATTGAAACTTTTCAAATCCCTCTCAAAATTGTTGAAATTCTGTTGAAGCTTTTAAAATTCTCTCTAGAATTTTCAAAATCCATGTCCACATGTTTACAATTTCACGTCAAAAAATTGCTAAAATTCCAGTTGAAATTTTTTCAAAGTCCCTTAGAAATTTTCCAATTTTTGTCCCATTTCTTCCCATTCCCATGGAAACTTTTCAAATTCCTCTCAAAATTGTTGAAATTCTCTTGAAGGTTTTAAAATTCTCTCTAGAATTTTCAAAATCCATGTCCACATGTTTACAATTTCACATAAAAAAATTGCTAAAATTCCAGTTGAAATTTTTTCAAAGTCCCTTAAAAATTTTCCAATTTTTGTCCCAATTCTTCCCATTCCCATTGAAACATTTCAAATCCCTCTCAAAATTGTTGAAATTCTCTTGAAGCTTTTAAAATTCTCTCTAGAATTTTCAAAATCCATGGCCACATGTTTACAATTTCACGTCAAAAAATGGCTAAAATTCCAGTTGAAATTTTTTCAAAGTCCCTTAAAAATTTTCCAATTTTTGTCCCAATTCTTCCCATTCGCATTGAAACATTTCAAATCCCTCTCAAAATTGTTGAAATTCTGTTGAAGCTTTTAAAATTCTCTCTAGAATTTTCAAAATCCATGTCCACATGTTTACAATTTCACGTCAAAAAATGGCTAAAATTCCAGTTGAAATTTTTTCAAAGTCCCTTAAAAATTTTCCAATTTTTGTCCCAATTCTTCCCATTCCCATTGAAACTTTTCAAATCCCTTTCAAAATTGTTGAAATTCTGTTGAAACTTTTAAAATTCTCTCTAGAATTTTCAAAATCCATGTCCACATGTTTACAATTTCACGTCAAAAAATTGCTCAAATTCCAGTTGAAATTTTTTCAAAGTCCCTTAAAAATTTTCCAATTTTTGTCCCAATTCTTCCCATTCCCACTGAAACTTTTCAAATCCCTCTCAAAATTGTTGAAATTCTGTTGAAGCTTTTAAAATTCTCTAGAATTTTCAAAATCCATGTCCACATGCTTACAATTTCACGACAAAAAATGGCTAAAATTCCAGTTGAAATTTTTTCAAAGTCCCTTCAAAATTTTCCAATTTTTGTCCCAATTCTTCCCATTCCCATTGAAACTTTTCAAATCCCTCTCAAAATTGTTGAAATTCTCTTGAAGCTTTTAAAATTCTCTCTAGAATTTTCAAAATCCATGTCCACATGTTTACAATTTCACGTAACAAAATGGCTAAAATTCCAGTTGAAATTTTTTCAAAGTCCCTTAAAAATTTTCCAATTTTTGTCCCAATTCTTCCCATTCCCATTGAAACTTTTCAAATCCCTCTCAAAACTGTTGAAATTCTCTTGAAGCTTTTAAAATTCTCTCTAGAATTTTCAAAATCCATGTCCACATGTTTACAATTTCACGTCAAAAAATGGCTAAAATTCCAGTTGAAATTTTTTCAAAGTCCCTTAAAAATTTTCCAATTTTTGTCCCAATTCTTCCCATTCCCATTGAAACTTTTCAAATCCCTCTCAAAATTGTTGAAATTCTCTTGAAGCTTTTAAAATTCTCTCTAGAATTTTCAAAATCCATGGCCACATGTTTACAATTTCACGTCAAAAAATGGCTAAAATTCCAGTTGAAATTTTTTCAAAGTCCCTTAAAAATTTTCCAATTTTTGTCCCAATTCTTCCCATTCCCATTGAAACATTTCAAATCCCTCTCAAAATTGTTGAAATTCTGTTGAAGCTTTTAAAATTCTCTCTAGAATTTTCAAAATCCATGTCCACATGTTTACAATTTCACATAAAAAAATTGCTAAAATTCCAGTTGAAATTTTTTCAAAGTCCCTTAGAAATTTTCCAATTTTTGTCCCAATTCTTCCCATTCCCATTGAAACTTTTCAAATCCCTCTCAAAATTGTTGAAATTCTCTTGAAGGTTTTAAAATTCTCTCTAGAATTTTCAAAATCCATGGCCACATGTTTACAATTTCACATAAAAAAATTGCTAAAATTCCAGTTGAAATTTTTTCAAAGTCCCTTAAAAATTTTCCAATTTTTGTCCCAATTCTTCCCATTCCCATTGAAACTTTTCAAATCCCTTTCAAAATTGTTGAAATTCTCTTGAAGCTTTTAAAATTCTCTCTAGAATTTTCAAAATCCATGGCCACATGTTTACAATTTCAGATAAAAAAATGGCTAAAATTCCAGTTGAAATTTTTTAAAAGTCCCTTAAAAATTTTCCAATTTTTGTCCCAATTCTTCCCATTCCCATTGAAACTTTTCAAATCCCTCTCAAAATTGTTGAAATTCTGTTGAAGCTTTTAAAATTCTCTCTAGAATTTTCAAAATCCATGGCCACATGTTTACAATTTCACATAAAAAAATTGCTAAAATTCCAGTTGAAATTTTTTCAAAGTCCCTTAAAAATTTTCCAATTTTTGTCCCAATTCTTCCCATTCCCATTGAAACTTTTCAAATCCCTCTCAAAATTGTTGAAATTCTCTTGAAGCTTTTAAAATTCTCTCTAGAATTTTCAAAATCCATGGCCACATGTTTACAATTTCACATAAAAAAATTGCTAAAATTCCAGTTGAAATTTTTTCAAAGTCCCTTAAAAATTTTCCAATTTTTGTCCCAATTCTTCCCATTCCCATTGAAACTTTTCAAATCCCTCTCAAAATTGTTGAAATTCTGTTGAAGCTTTTAAATTTCTCTCTAGAATTTTCAAAATCCATGGCCACATGTTTACAATTTCACGTCAAAAAATGGCTAAAATTCCAGTTGAAATTTTTTCAAAGTCCCTGAAAAGTTTTCCAATTTTTGTCCCAATTCTTCCCATTCCCATTGAAACTTTTCAAATCCCTCTCAAAATTGTTGAAATTCTCTTGAAGCTTTTAAAATTCTCTCTAGAATTTTCAAAATCCATGGCCACATGTTTACAATTTCACGTAAAAAAAATGCTAAAATTCCAGTTGAAATTTTTTCAAAGTCCCTGAAAAATTTTCCAATTTTTGTCCCAATTCTTCCCATTCCCATTGAAACTTTTCAAATCCCTTTCAAAATTGTAGAAATTCTGTTAAAGCTTTTAAAATTCTCTCTAGAATTTTCAAAATCCATGTCCACATGTTTACAATTTCACGTCAAAAAATTGCTAAAATTCCAGTTGAAATTTTTTCAAAGTCCCTTAAAAATTTTCCAATTTTTGTCCCATTTCTTCCCATTCCCATGGAAACTTTTCAAATTCCTCTCAAAATTGTTGAAATTCTCTTGAAGGTTTTAAAATTCTCTCTAGAATTTTCAAAATCCATGTCCACATGTTTACAATTTCACATAAAAAAATTGCTAAAATTCCAGTTGAAATTTTTTCAAAGTCCCTTAAAAATTTTCCAATTTTTGTCCCAATTCTTCCCATTCCCATTGAAACTTTTCAAATCCCTCTCAAAATTGTTGAAATTCTCTTGAAGCTTTTAAAATTCTCTCTAGAATTTTCAAAATCCATGGCCACATGTTTACAATTTCACATTAAAAAATTGCTAAAATTCCAGTTGAAATTTTTTCAAAGTCCCTTAAAAATTTTCCAATTTTTGTCCCAATTCTTCCCATTCCCATTGAAACTTTTCAAATCCCTCTCAAAATTGTTGAAATTCTCTTGAAGCTTTTAAAATTCTCTCTAGAATTTTCAAAATCCATGTCCACATGTTTACAATTTCACGTCAAAAAATGGCTAAAATTCCAGTTGAAATTTTTTCAAAGTCCCTTAAAAATTTTCCAATTTTTGTCCCAATTCTTCCCATTCCCATGGAAACTTTTCAAATCCCTTTCAAAATTGTTGAAATTCTCTTGAAACTTTTAAATTTCTCTCTAGAATTTTCAAAATCCATGGCCACATGTTTACAATTTCACGTCAAAAAATTGCTAAAATTCCAGTTGAAATTTTTTCAAAGTCCCTAAAAAATTTTCCAATATTTGTCCCAATTCTTCCCATTCCCACTGAAACTTTTCAAATCCCTCTCAAAATTGTTGAAATTCTGTTGAAGCTTTTAAAATTCTCTCTAGAATTTTCAAAATCCATGTCCACATGTTTACAATTTCACGTCAAATAATTGCTAAAATTCCAGTTGAAATTTTTTCAAAGTCCCTTAAAAATTTTCCAATTTTTGTCCCAATTCTTCCCATTCCCATTGAAACTTTTCAAATCCCTTTCAAAATTGTTGAAATTCTCTTGAAGCTTTTAAAATTCTCTCTAGAATTTTCAAAATCCATGGCCACATGTTTACAATTTCACGTCAAAAAATGGCTAAAATTCCAGTTGAAATTTTTTCAAAGTCCCTTAAAAATTTTCCAATTTTTGTCCCAATTCTTCCCATTCCCATTGAAACTTTTCAAATCCCTCTCAAAATTGTTGAAATTCTGTTGAAGCTTTTAAAATTCTCTCTAGAATTTTCAAAATCCATGGCCACATGTTTACAATTTCACATAAAAAAATTGCTAAAATTCCAGTTGAAATTTTTTCAAAGTCCCTTAAAAATTTTCCAATTTTTGTCCCAATTCTTCCCATTCCCATTGAAACTTTTCAAATCCCTCTCAAAATTGTTGAAATTCTCTTGAAGCTTTTAAAATTCTCTCTAGAATTTTCAAAATCCATGGCCACATGTTTACAATTTCACATAAAAAAATTGCTAAAATTCCAGTTGAAATTTTTTCAAAGTCCCTTAAAAATTTTCCAATTTTTGTCCCAATTCTTCCCATTCCCATTGAAACTTTTCAAATCCCTCTCAAAATTGTTGAAATTCTCTTGAAGCTTTTAAAATTCTCTCTAGAATTTTCAAAATCCATGGCCACATGTTTACAATTTCACATAAAAAAATTGCTAAAATTCCAGTTGAAATTTTTTCAAAGTCCCTTAAAAATTTTCCAATTTTTGTCCCAATTCTTCCCATTCCCATGGAAACTTTTCAAATCCCTCTCAAAATTGTTGAAATTCTCTTGAAGCTTTTAAAATTCTCTCTAGAATTTTCAAAATCCATGGCCACATGTTTACAATTTCACGTAAAAAAAAAGCTAAAATTCCAGTTGAAATTTTTTCAAAGTCCCTGAAAAATTTTCCAATTTTTGTCCCAATTCTTCCCATTCCCATTGAAACTTTTCAAATCCCTCTCAAAATTGTAGAAATTCTGTTAAAGCTTTTAAAATTCTCTCTAGAATTTTCAAAATCCATGGCCACATGTTTACAATTTCACGTCAAAAAATTGCTAAAATTCCAGTTGAAATTTTTTCAAAGTCCCTTAAAAATTTTCCAATTTTTGTCCCATTTCTTCCCATTCCCATGGAAACTTTTCAAATTCCTCTCAAAATTGTTGAAATTCTCTTGAAGCTTTTAAAATTCTCTCTAGAATTTTCAAAATCCATGGCCACATGTTTACAATTTCACGTAAAAAAAATGCTAAAATTCCAGTTGAAATTTTTTCAAAGTCCCTGAAAAATTTTCCAATTTTTGTCCCAATTCTTCCCATTCCCATTGAAACTTTTCAAATCCCTCTCAAAATTGTTGAAATTCTCTTGAAGCTTTTAAAATTCTCTCTAGAACTTTCAAAATCCATGTCCACATGTTTACAATTTCACGTCAAAAAATTGCTAAAATTCCAGTTGAAATTTTTTCAAAGTCCCTTAAAAATTTTCCAATTTTTGTCCCAATTCTTCCCATTCCCATTGAAACTTTTCAAATCCCTCTCAAAATTGTTGAAATTCTGTTGAAGCTTTTAAAATTCTCTCTAGAATTTTCAAAATCCATGGCCACATGTTTACAATTTCACATAAAAAAATTGCTAAAATTCCAGTTGAAATTTTTTCAAAGTCCCTTAAAAATTTTCCAATTTTTGTCCCAATTCTTCCCATTCCCATTGAAACTTTTCAAATCCCTCTCAAAATTGTTGAAATTCTCTTGAAGCTTTTAAAATTCTCTCTAGAATTTTCAAAATCCATGTCCACATGTTTACAATTTCACGTCAAAAAATCGCTAAAATTCCAGCTGAAATTTTTTCCAAGTCCCTTAAAAATTTTCCAATTTTTGTCCCAATTCTTCCCATTCCCATTGAAACTTTTCAAATCCCTCTCAAAATTGTTGAAATTCTCTTGAAGCTTTTAAAATTCTCTCTAGAATTTTCAAAATCCATGGCCACATGTTTACAATTTCACGTCAAAAAATGGCTAAAATTCCAGTTGAAATTTTTTCAAAGTCCCTTAAAAATTTTCCAAATTTTGTCCCAATTCTTCCCATTCCCATTGAAACTTTTCAAATCCCTTTCAAAATTGTAGAAATTCTGTTAAAGCTTTTAAAATTCTCTCTAGAATTTTCAAAATCCATGTCCACATGTTTACAATTTCACGTCAAAAAATTGCTAAAATTCCAGTTGAAATTTTTTCAAAGTCCCTTCAAAATTTTCCAATTTTTGTCCCAATTCTTCCCATTCCCATTGAAACTTTTCAAATCCCTCTCAAAATTGTTGAAATTCTGTTGAAGCTTTTAAAATTCTCTCTAGAATTTTCAAAATCCATGGCCACATGTTTACAATTTCACATAAAAAAATTGCTAAAATTCCAGTTGAAATTTTTTCAAAGTCCCTTAAAAATTTTCCAATTTTTGTCCCAATTCTTCCCATTCCCATTGAAACTTTTCAAATCCCTCTCAAAATTGTTGAAATTCTGTTGAAGCTTTTAAAATTCTCTCTAGAATTTTCAAAATCCATGGCCACATGTTTACAATTTCACGTCAAAAAATGGCTAAAATTCCAGTTGAAATTTTTTCAAAGTCCCTTAAAAATTTTCCAATTTTTGTCCCAATTCTTCCCATTCCCATTGAAACTTTTCAAATCCCTCTCAAAATTGTTGAAATTCTCTTGAAGCTTTTAAAATTCTCTCTAGAATTTTCAAAATCCATGTCCACATGTTTACAATTTCACGTCAAAAAATGGCTAAAATTCCAGTTGAAATTTTTTCAAAGTCCCTTAAAAATTTTCCAATTTTTGTCCCAATTCTTCCCATTCCCATTGAAACTTTTCAAATCCCTCTCAAAATTGTTGAAATTCTCTTGAAGCTTTTAAAATTCTCTCTAGAATTTTCAAAATCCATGGCCACATGTTTACAATTTCACGTCAAAAAATGGCTAAAATTCCAGTTGAAATTTTTTCAAAGTCCCTTAAAAATTTTCCAATTTTTGTCCCAATTCTTCCCATTCCCATTGAAACTTTTCAAATCCCTCTCAAAATTGTTGAAATTCTCTTGAAGCTTTTAAAATTCTCTCTAGAATTTTCAAAATCCATGGCCACATGTTTACAATTTCACGTCAAAAAATTGCTAAAATTCCAGTTGAAATTTTTTCAAAGTCCCTTAAAAATTTTCCAATTTTTGTCCCAATTCTTCCCATTCCCATTGAAACTTTTCAAATCCCTCTCAAAATTGTTGAAATTCTCTTGAAGCTTTTAAAATTCTCTCTAGAATTTTCAAAATCCATGGCCACATGTTTACAATTTCACATAAAAAAATTGCTAAAATTCCAGTTGAAATTTTTTCAAAGTCCCTTCAAAATTTTCCAATTTTTGTCCCAATTCTTCCCATTCCCATTGAAACTTTTCAAATCCCTCTCAAAATTGTTGAAATTCTGTTGAAGCTTTTAAAATTCTCTCTAGAATTTTCAAAATCCATGGCCACATGTTTACAATTTCACGTCAAAAAATGGCTAAAATTCCAGTTGAAATTTTTTCAAAGTCCCTGAAAAGTTTTCCAATTTTTGTCCCAATTCTTCCCATTCCCATTGAAACTTTTCAAATCCCTCTCAAAATTGTTGAAATTCTCTTGAAGCTTTTAAAATTCTCTCTAGAACTTTCAAAATCCATGTCCACATGTTTACAATTTCACGTCAAAAAATTGCTAAAATTCCAGTTGAAATTTTTTCAAAGTCCCTTCAAAATTTTCCAATTTTTGTCCCAATTCTTCCCATTCCCATTGAAACTTTTCAAATCCCTCTCAAAATTGTTGAAATTCTCTTGAAACTTTTAAAATTCTCTCTAGAATTTTCAAAATCCATGGCCACATGTTTACAATTTCACGTCAAAAAATTGCTAAAATTCAAGTTGAAATTTTTTCAAAGTCCCTTAAAAATTTTCCAATTTTTGTCCCAATTCTTCCCATTCCCATGGAAACTTTTCAAATCCCTCTCAAAAATGTTGAAATTCTCTTGAAGCTTTTAAAATTCTCTCTAGAATTTTCAAAATCCATGTCCACATGTTTACAATTTCACATAAAAAAATTGCTAAAATTCCAGTTGAAATTTTTTCAAAGTCCCTTAGAAATTTTCCAATTTTTGTCCCAATTCTTCCCATTCCCATTGAAACTTTTCAAATCCCTCTCAAAATTGTTGAAATTCTCTTGAAGGTTTTAAAATTCTCTCTAGAATTTTCAAAATCCATGGCCACATGTTTACAATTTCACATAAAAAAATTGCTAAAATTCCAGTTGAAATTTTTTCAAAGTCCCTTCAAAATTTTCCAATTTTTGTCCCAATTCTTCCCATTCCCATTGAAACTTTTCAAATCCCTTTCAAAATTGTTGAAATTCTGTTGAAGCTTTTAAAATTCTCTCTAGAATTTTCAAAATCCATGGCCACATGTTTACAATTTCAGATAAAAAAATTGCTAAAATTCCAGTTGAAATTTTTTAAAAGTCCCTTAAAAATTTTCCAATTTTTGTCCCAATTCTTCCCATTCCCATTGAAACTTTTCAAATCCCTCTCAAAATTGTTGAAATTCTCTTGAAGCTTTTAAAATTCTCTCTAGAATTTTCAAAATCCATGTCCACATGTTTACAATTTCACGTCAAAAAATGGCTAAAATTCCAGTTGAAATTTTTTCAAAGTCCCTTAAAAATTTTCCAATTTTTGTCCCAATTCTTCCCATTCCCATTGAAACTTTTCAAATCCCTCTCAAAATTGTTGAAATTCTCTTGAAGGTTTTAAAATTCTCTCTAGAATTTTCAAAATCCATGGCCACATGTTTACAATTTCACGTAAAAAAAATGCTAAAATTCCAGTTGAAATTTTTTCAAAGTCCCTGAAAAATTTTCCAATTTTTGTCCCAATTCTTCCCATTCCCATTGAAACTTTTCAAATCCCTCTCAAAATTGTTGAAATTCTCTTGAAGGTTTTAAAATTCTCTCTAGAATTTTCAAAATCCATGGCCACATGTTTACAATTTCACATAAAAAAATTGCTAAAATTCCAGTTGAAATTTTTTCAAAGTCCCTTCAAAATTTTCCAATTTTTGTCCCAATTCTTCCCATTCCCATTGAAACTTTTCAAATCCCTTTCAAAATTGTTGAAATTCTGTTGAAGCTTTTAAAATTCTCTCTAGAATTTTCAAAATCCATGGCCACATGTTTACAATTTCAGATAAAAAAATTGCTAAAATTCCAGTTGAAATTTTTTAAAAGTCCCTTAAAAATTTTCCAATTTTTGTCCCAATTCTTCCCATTCCCATTGAAACTTTTCAAATCCCTCTCAAAATTGTTGAAATTCTCTTGAAGCTTTTAAAATTCTCTCTAGAATTTTCAAAATCCATGTCCACATGTTTACAATTTCACGTCAAAAAATGGCTAAAATTCCAGTTGAAATTTTTTCAAAGTCCCTTAAAAATTTTCCAATTTTTGTCCCAATTCTTCCCATTCCCATTGAAACTTTTCAAATCCCTCTCAAAATTGTTGAAATTCTCTTGAAGGTTTTAAAATTCTCTCTAGAATTTTCAAAATCCATGGCCACATGTTTACAATTTCACGTAAAAAAAATGCTAAAATTCCAGTTGAAATTTTTTCAAAGTCCCTGAAAAATTTTCCAATTTTTGTCCCAATTCTTCCCATTCCCATTGAAACTTTTCAAATCCCTCTCAAAATTGTTGAAATTCTCTTGAAGCTTTTAAAATTCTCTCTAGAATTTTCAAAATCCATGGCCACATGTTTACAATTTCACATAAAAAAATTGCTAAAATTCCAGTTGAAATTTTTTCAAAGTCCCTTAAAAATTTTCCAATTTTTGTCCCAATTCTTCCCATTCCCATTGAAACTTTTCAAATCCCTCTCAAAATTGTTGAAATTCTGTTGAAGCTTTTAAAATTCTCTCTAGAATTTTCAAAATCCATGGCCACATGTTTACAATTTCACGTCAAAAAATGGCTAAAATTCCAGTTGAAATTTTTTCCAAGTCCCATAAAATTTTCCAATTTTTGTCCCAATTCTTCCCATTCCCATTGAAACTTTTCAAATCCCTCTCAAAATTGTTGAAATTCTCTTGAAGCTTTTAAAATTCTCTCTAGAATTTTCAAAATCCATGGCCACATGTTTACAATTTCACGTAAAAAAAATGCTAAAATTCCAGTTGAAATTTTTTCAAGGTCCCTGAAAAATTTTCCAATTTTTGTCCCAATTCTTCCCATTCCCATTGAAACTTTTCAAATCCCTCTCAAAATTGTAGAAATTCTGTTAAAGCTTTTAAAATTCTCTCTAGAATTTTCAAAATCCATGTCCACATGTTTACAATTTCACGTCAAAAAATTGTTAAAATTCCAGTTGAAATTTTTTCAAAGTCCCTTAAAAATTTTCCAATTTTTGTCCCATTTCTTCCCATTCCCATGGAAACTTTTCAAATTCCTCTCAAAATTGTTGAAATTCTCTTGAAGGTTTTAAAATTCTCTCTAGTATTTTCAAAATCCATGTCCACATGTTTACAATTTCACGTCAAAAAATGGCTAAAATTCCAGTTGAAATTTTTTAAAAGTCCCTTAAAAATTTTCCAATTTTTGTCCCAATTCTTCCCATTCCCATTGAAACTTTTCAAATCCCTCTCAAAATTGTTGAAATTCTGTTGAAGCTTTTAAAATTCTCTCTAGAATTTTCAAAATCCATGGCCACATGTTTACAATTTCACATAAAAAAATTGCTAAAATTCCAGTTGAAATTTTTTCAAAGTCCCTTCAAAATTTTCCAATTTTTGTCCCAATTCTTCCCATTCCCATTGAAACTTTTCAAATCCCTCTCAAAATTGTTGAAATTCTCTTGAAGCTTTTAAAATTCTCTCTAGAATTTTCAAAATCCATGTCCACATGTTTACAATTTCACGTCAAAAAATGGCTAAAATTCCAGTTGAAATTTTTTCAAAGTCCCTTAAAAATTTTCCAATTTTTGTCCCAATTCTTCCCATTCCCATTGAAACTTTTCAAATCCCTCTCAAAATTGTTGAAATTCTGTTGAAGCTTTTAAAATTCTCTCTAGAATTTTCAAAATCCATGGCCACATGTTTACAATTTCACGTCAAAAAATGGCTAAAATTCCAGTTGAAATTTTTTCAAAGTCCCTTAAAAATTTTCCAATTTTTGTCCCAATTCTTCCCATTCCCATTGAAACTTTTCAAATCCCTTTCAAAATTGTTGAAATTCTCTTGAAGCTTTTAAAATTCTCTCTAGAATTTTCAAAATCCATGGCCACATGTTTACAATTTCACATAAAAAAATTGCTAAAATTCCAGTTGAAATTTTTTCAAAGTCCCTTAAAAATTTTCCAATTTTTGTCCCAATTCTTCCCATTCCCATGGAAACTTTTCAAATCCCTCTCCAAATTGTTGAAATTCTGTTGAAGCTTTTAAAATTCTCTCTAGAATTTTCAAAATCCATGGCCACATGTTTACAATTTCACGTCAAAAAATGGCTAAAATTCCAGTTGAAATTTTTTCAAAGTCCCTGAAAAGTTTTCCAATTTTTGTCCCAATTCTTCCCATTCCCATTGAAACTTTTCAAATCCCTCTCAAAATTGTTGAAATTCTCTTGAAGCTTTTAAAATTCTCTCTAGAACTTTCAAAATCCATGTCCACATGTTTACAATTTCACGTCAAAAAATTGCTAAAATTCCAGTTGAAATTTTTTCAAAGTCCCTTCAAAATTTTCCAATTTTTGTCCCAATTCTTCCCATTCCCATTGAAACTTTTCAAATCCCTCTCAAAATTGTTGAAATTCTCTTGAAACTTTTAAAATTCTCTCTAGAATTTTCAAAATCCATGGCCACATGTTTACAATTTCACGTCAAAAAATTGCTAAAATTCCAGTTGAAATTTTTTCAAAGTCCCTTAAAAATTTTCCAATTTTTGTCCCAATTCTTCCCATTCCCATGGAAACTTTTCAAATCCCTCTCAAAAATGTTGAAATTCTCTTGAAGCTTTTAAAATTCTCTCTAGAATTTTCAAAATCCATGTCCACATGTTTACAATTTCACATAAAAAAATTGCTAAAATTCCAGTTGAAATTTTTTCAAAGTCCCTTAGAAATTTTCCAATTTTTGTCCCAATTCTTCCCATTCCCATTGAAACTTTTCAAATCCCTCTCAAAATTGTTGAAATTCTCTTGAAGGTTTTAAAATTCTCTCTAGAATTTTCAAAATCCATGGCCACATGTTTACAATTTCACATAAAAAAATTGCTAAAATTCCAGTTGAAATTTTTTCAAAGTCCCTTCAAAATTTTCCAATTTTTGTCCCAATTCTTCCCATTCCCATTGAAACTTTTCAAATCCCTTTCAAAATTGTTGAAATTCTGTTGAAGCTTTTAAAATTCTCTCTAGAATTTTCAAAATCCATGGCCACATGTTTACAATTTCAGATAAAAAAATTGCTAAAATTCCAGTTGAAATTTTTTAAAAGTCCCTTAAAAATTTTCCAATTTTTGTCCCAATTCTTCCCATTCCCATTGAAACTTTTCAAATCCCTCTCAAAATTGTTGAAATTCTCTTGAAGCTTTTAAAATTCTCTCTAGAATTTTCAAAATCCATGTCCACATGTTTACAATTTCACGTCAAAAAATGGCTAAAATTCCAGTTGAAATTTTTTCAAAGTCCCTTAAAAATTTTCCAATTTTTGTCCCAATTCTTCCCATTCCCATTGAAACTTTTCAAATCCCTCTCAAAATTGTTGAAATTCTCTTGAAGGTTTTAAAATTCTCTCTAGAATTTTCAAAATCCATGGCCACATGTTTACAATTTCACGTAAAAAAAATGCTAAAATTCCAGTTGAAATTTTTTCAAAGTCCCTTAAAAATTTTCCAATTTTTGTCCCAATTCTTCCCATTCCCATTGAAACTTTTCAAATCCCTCTCAAAATTGTTGAAATTCTCTTGAAGCTTTTAAAATTCTCTCTAGAATTTTCAAAATCCATGGCCACATGTTTACAATTTCACATAAAAAAATTGCTAAAATTCCAGTTGAAATTTTTTCAAAGTCCCTTAAAAATTTTCCAATTTTTGTCCCAATTCTTCCCATTCCCATTGAAACTTTTCAAATCCCTCTCAAAATTGTTGAAATTCTGTTGAAGCTTTTAAAATTCTCTCTAGAATTTTCAAAATCCATGGCCACATGTTTACAATTTCACGTCAAAAAATGGCTAAAATTCCAGTTGAAATTTTTTCCAAGTCCCATAAAATTTTCCAATTTTTGTCCCAATTCTTCCCATTCCCATTGAAACTTTTCAAATCCCTCTCAAAATTGTTGAAATTCTCTTGAAGCTTTTAAAATTCTCTCTAGAATTTTCAAAATCCATGGCCACATGTTTACAATTTCACGTAAAAAAAATGCTAAAATTCCAGTTGAAATTTTTTCAAGGTCCCTGAAAAATTTTCCAATTTTTGTCCCAATTCTTCCCATTCCCATTGAAACTTTTCAAATCCCTCTCAAAATTGTAGAAATTCTGTTAAAGCTTTTAAAATTCTCTCTAGAATTTTCAAAATCCATGTCCACATGTTTACAATTTCACGTCAAAAAATTGTTAAAATTCCAGTTGAAATTTTTTCAAAGTCCCTTAAAAATTTTCCAATTTTTGTCCCATTTCTTCCCATTCCCATGGAAACTTTTCAAATTCCTCTCAAAATTGTTGAAATTCTCTTGAAGGTTTTAAAATTCTCTCTAGTATTTTCAAAATCCATGTCCACATGTTTACAATTTCACGTCAAAAAATGGCTAAAATTCCAGTTGAAATTTTTTAAAAGTCCCTTAAAAATTTTCCAATTTTTGTCCCAATTCTTCCCATTCCCATTGAAACTTTTCAAATCCCTCTCAAAATTGTTGAAATTCTGTTGAAGCTTTTAAAATTCTCTCTAGAATTTTCAAAATCCATGGCCACATGTTTACAATTTCACATAAAAAAATTGCTAAAATTCCAGTTGAAATTTTTTCAAAGTCCCTTCAAAATTTTCCAATTTTTGTCCCAATTCTTCCCATTCCCATTGAAACTTTTCAAATCCCTCTCAAAATTGTTGAAATTCTCTTGAAGCTTTTAAAATTCTCTCTAGAATTTTCAAAATCCATGTCCACATGTTTACAATTTCACGTCAAAAAATGGCTAAAATTCCAGTTGAAATTTTTTCAAAGTCCCTTAAAAATTTTCCAATTTTTGTCCCAATTCTTCCCATTCCCATTGAAACTTTTCAAATCCCTCTCAAAATTGTTGAAATTCTGTTGAAGCTTTTAAAATTCTCTCTAGAATTTTCAAAATCCATGGCCACATGTTTACAATTTCACGTAACAAAATGGCTAAAATTCCAGTTGAAATTTTTTCAAAGTCCCTTAAAAATTTTCCAATTTTTGTCCCAATTCTTCCCATTCCCATTGAAACTTTTCAAATCCCTTTCAAAATTGTTGAAATTCTCTTGAAGCTTTTAAAATTCTCTCTAGAATTTTCAAAATCCATGGCCACATGTTTACAATTTCACGTAAAAAAAATGCTAAAATTCCAGTTGAAATTTTTTCAAGGTCCCTGAAAAATTTTCCAATTTTTGTCCCAATTCTTCCCATTCCCATTGAAACTTTTCAAATCCCTCTCAAAATTGTAGAAATTCTGTTAAAGCTTTTAAAATTCTCTCTAGAATTTTCAAAATCCATGTCCACATGTTTACAATTTCACGTCAAAAAATTGTTAAAATTCCAGTTGAAATTTTTTCAAAGTCCCTTAAAAATTTTCCAATTTTTGTCCCATTTCTTCCCATTCCCATGGAAACTTTTCAAATTCCTCTCAAAATTGTTGAAATTCTCTTGAAGGTTTTAAAATTCTCTCTAGTATTTTCAAAATCCATGTCCACATGTTTACAATTTCACGTCAAAAAATGGCTAAAATTCCAGTTGAAATTTTTTAAAAGTCCCTTAAAAATTTTCCAATTTTTGTCCCAATTCTTCCCATTCCCATTGAAACTTTTCAAATCCCTCTCAAAATTGTTGAAATTCTGTTGAAGCTTTTAAAATTCTCTCTAGAATTTTCAAAATCCATGGCCACATGTTTACAATTTCACATAAAAAAATTGCTAAAATTCCAGTTGAAATTTTTTCAAAGTCCCTTCAAAATTTTCCAATTTTTGTCCCAATTCTTCCCATTCCCATTGAAACTTTTCAAATCCCTCTCAAAATTGTTGAAATTCTCTTGAAGCTTTTAAAATTCTCTCTAGAATTTTCAAAATCCATGTCCACATGTTTACAATTTCACGTCAAAAAATGGCTAAAATTCCAGTTGAAATTTTTTCAAAGTCCCTTAAAAATTTTCCAATTTTTGTCCCAATTCTTCCCATTCCCATTGAAACTTTTCAAATCCCTCTCAAAATTGTTGAAATTCTGTTGAAGCTTTTAAAATTCTCTCTAGAATTTTCAAAATCCATGGCCACATGTTTACAATTTCACGTCAAAAAATGGCTAAAATTCCAGTTGAAATTTTTTCAAAGTCCCTTAAAAATTTTCCAATTTTTGTCCCAATTCTTCCCATTCCCATTGAAACTTTTCAAATCCCTTTCAAAATTGTTGAAATTCTCTTGAAGCTTTTAAAATTCTCTCTAGAATTTTCAAAATCCATGGCCACATGTTTACAATTTCACATAAAAAAATTGCTAAAATTCCAGTTGAAATTTTTTCAAAGTCCCTTAAAAATTTTCCAATTTTTGTCCCAATTCTTCCCATTCCCATGGAAACTTTTCAAATCCCTCTCCAAATTGTTGAAATTCTGTTGAAGCTTTTAAAATTCTCTCTAGAATTTTCAAAATCC
>NW_028116082.1:0-14245 GCF_964273445.1 Streptopelia decaocto
GGTGTGGGGGTTCTGGGGGGGGGTGTGGGGGGTTTTGTGGGGGGGGGTGTGGGGATTCTGGGGGGGGTGTGGGGATTCTGGGGGGGGTGTGGGGATTCTGGGGGGGGTGTGGGGGTTCTGGGGGGGGTGTGGGGGTTCTGGGGGGGGGGGGTGTGGGGAATTCTGGGGGGGGGTGTGGGGGTTCGGGGGGGGGGTGTGGGGATTCTGGGGGGGGGGTGTGGGGATTCTGGGGGGGGGTGTGGGGGTTCGGGGGGGGGTGTGGGGGTTCTGGGGGGGGGTGTGGGGGTTCTGGGGGGGGGTGTGGGGGTTCGGGGGGGGGGTGTGGGGATTCTGGGGGGGGGTGTGGGGGTTTGGGGGGGGGTGTGGGGGTTCGGGGGGGGTGTGGAGCGTGTGGCACCCACCGAAGGTGAGGAGGAAGCCGTAGAGCATGCTGAGCACCCAGGAGTACCAGCCCTTGTGCTCCAGGTACAAGAGGCTGTACACGGCGTAACAGCCCAGCAGGGGGAACAGGATCCACGACAGGTACCGGAACGCCATCTGCGGGGGGGGGGGACACACGGTCCGGATCGGTGGGGACGGGGACAGCGGCCGGGGACACCGCCCGCGGCCCCGGGAAACGCTCGGCAGGTGGGAGAGCTGGATTCAGCCCCATGGCGGCGGCCCCGGCGCCACCATGATGGCCCCGGGGCCACCATAATGTCCTTGATGCCACCACAATGTCCCCGGTGCCACCATAATGTCCCTGGTGCCACCACGATGTCCCTGGTGCCATCACAATGTCCTTGATGCCACCACAATGTCCCCAGCCCCTCAGCAATGTCCCCAGCTCCACTGCCACATCCTGGGTCCCCCCACTATGTCCCCAGCCCCACCACCACGTCCTGGGTCCCCCCACGATGTCCCCGGCCCCATCACAATGTCCTTGATGCCACCACCACGTCCTTGGTGCCACCACCACGTCCCCAGCCCCACCACGATGTCCCCAGCCCCAACACGATGTCCTTGGTGCCACCACAATGTCCCAGCCCCACCAGCACATCCTGGGTCCCCCCACAATGTCCCCAGCCCCACCACAATGTCCTTGGTGCCACCACGATGTCCCCAGCCCCACCACAACGTCCCCAGCCCCACCACAACGTCCCCAGCCCCACCACAACGTCCTTGATGCCACCACAATGTCCTTGATGCCACCACAATGTCCCCGGTGCCACCACAATGTCCCCGGTGCCACCACAATGTCCCCGGTGCCACTGCCACATCCTGGGTCCCCCCACGATGTCCCCAGCCCCACCACGATGTCCTTGGTGCCACCACGATGTCCTTGGTGCCACCACGATGTCCTTGGTGCCACCACAACGTCCCAGCCCCACCACGATGTCCTTGGTGCCACCACAATGTCCCAGCCCCACCACAATGTCCCCAGCCCCACCACAATGTCCTTGGTGTCACCATGATGTTCCTGGCCATCCCACTATGTCCCCAGCCCCACCACAATGCCCTTGGTGCCACCACAACGTCCCAGCCCCACCACGATGTCCTTGATGCCACCACAATGTCCCAGCCCCACCAGCACATCCTGGGTCCCCCCACAATGTCCCCAGCCCCACCACAATGTCCTTGGTGCCACCACAATGTCCCAGCCCCACCACAATGTCCTTGGTGCCACCACAATGTCCTTGATGCCACCACAATGTCCTCAGCCTCACTACAATGTCCTCGGCCTCACCACAATGTCCCTGGTGCCACCACAATGCCCTTGGTGCCACCACAACGTCCCAGCCCCACTACAATGTCCTTGGTGCCACCACAATGTCCTTGATGCCACCACAATGTCCTTGATGCCACCACAATGTCCTCGGCCTCACCACAATGTCCCCGGTGCCACCACAATGTCCTCGGCCTCACCACAATGTCCTTGGTGCCACCACAATGTCCTTGGTGCCACCACAATGTCCCCGGTGCCACCACAATGTCCCCGGTGCCACCACAATGTCCTTGGTGTCACCATGATGTTCCTGGCCATCCCACTATGTCCCCAGACCCACCACAATGCCCTTGGTGCCACCACAATGTCCCAGCCCCACCACAATGTCCCCAGCCCCACCACAATGTCCTTGGTGTCACCATGATGTTCCTGGCCATCCCACTATGTCCCCAGACCCACCACAATGCCCTTGGTGCCACCACAATGTCCCAGCCCCACCACAATGTCCTTGATGCCACCACAATGTCCCCAGCCCCACCACCACGTCCTGGGTCCCCCCACGATGTCCCCAGCCCCACCACAATGTCCTTGGTGCCACCACAACGTCCCAGCCCCACCACAATGTCCTTGGTGCCACCACAATGTCCTTGGTGCCACCACAACGTCCCCGGTCCCACCACAATGCCCTTGGTGCCACCACCACGTCCCCAGCCCCACCACGATGTCCTTGGTGCCACCACAATGTCCCAGCCCCACCAGCACATCCTGGGTCCCCCCACAATGTCCCCAGCCCCACCACAATGTCCTTGGTGCCACCACGATGTCCCCAGCCCCACCACAACGTCCCCAGCCCCACCACAATGTCCTTGGTGCCACCACGACGTCCCCAGCCCCACCACAACGTCCCCAGCCCCACCACAATGTCCTTGGTGCCACCACGACGTCCCCAGCCCCACCACAACGTCCCCAGCCCCACCACAATGTCCTTGATGCCACCACAATGTCCCCGGTGCCACCACAATGTCCCCGGTGCCACTGCCACATCCTGGGTCCCCCCACGATGTCCCCAGCCCCACCACGATGTCCTTGGTGTCACCACGATGTCCTTGGTGCCACCACAACGTCCCAGCCCCACTACAATGTCTTTGGTGCCACCACGATGTCCTTGGTGCCACCACAATGTCCTTGGTGCCACCACAATGTCCTTGGTGCCACCACAATGTCCCAGCCCCACTACAATGTCTTTGGTGCCACCACAATGTCCTTGGTGCCACCACAATGTCCTTGGTGCCACCACAATGTCCCAGCCCCACTACAATGTCCTTGGTGCCACCACAATGTCCCCAGTCCCACCACAATGCCCTTGGTGCCACCACAATGTCCCAGCCCCACCACAATGTCCCCAGCCCCACCACAATGTCCTTGGTGTCACCATGATGTTCCTGGCCATCCCACTATGTCCCCAGCCCCACCACAATGTCTTTGGTGCCACCACAATGTCCTTGATGCCACCACAACGTCCCAGCCCCACCACAATGTCCTTGGTGCCACCACCACATCCTTGGTGCCACCACGATGTCCCCAGCCCCACCACAATGTCCTTGATGCCACCACAATGTCCCTGGTGCCACCACAATGTCCCTGGTGCCACCACAATGTCCTTGGTGCCACCACAATGTCCCCAGCCCCACCACAACGTCCCCAGCCCCACCACGATGTCCTTGGTGCCACCACAATGTCCTTGATGCCACCACAATGTCCCTGGTGCCACCACAATGTCCCCGGTGCCACTGCCACATCCTGGGTCCCCCCACGATGTCCCCAGCCCCACCACGATGTCCTTGGTGCCACCACAACGTCCCAGCCCCACTACAATGTCTTTGGTGCCACCACAATGTCCTTGGTGCCACCACAACGTCCCAGCCCCACTACAATGTCTTTGGTGCCACCACAATGTCCCCAGCCCCACCACCACATCCTGGGTCCCCCCACGATGTCCCCAGCCCCACCACGATGTCCCCAGCCCCACCACGATGTCCTTGGTGCCACCACAATGTCCCAGCCCCACCAGCACATCCTGGGTCCCCCCACAATGTCCCCAGCCCCACCACAATGTCCTTGGTGCCACCACAATGTCCCCAGCCCCACCACAACGTCCCCAGCCCCACCACAACGTCCCCAGCCCCACCACAACGTCCTTGATGCCACCATAATGTCCTTGATGCCACCACAATGTCCCCGGTGCCACCACAATATCCCCGGTGCCACTGCCACATCCTGGGTCCCCCCACGATGTCCCCAGCCCCACCACGATGTCCTTGGTGCCACCACAACGTCCCAGCCCCACTACAATGTCTTTGGTGCCACCACAATGTCCTTGGTGCCACCACAACGTCCCAGCCCCACTACAATGTCCTTGGTGCCACCACAATGTCCCAGCCCCACCACAATGTCCCCAGCACCACCACAATGTCCTTGGTGTCACCATGATGTTCCTGGCCATCCCACTATGTCCCCAGCCCCACCACAATGTCTTTGGTGCCACCACAATGTCCTTGATGCCACCACAACACCCTTGGTGCCACCACAACGTCCCAGCCCCACCACAATGTCCTTGGTGCCACCACCACATCCTTGGTGCCACCACGATGTCCCCAGCCCCACCACAATGTCCTTGATGCCACCACAATGTCCCTGGTGCCACCACAATGTCCTTGATGCCACCACAATGTCCTTGGTGCCACCACAATGTCCCCAGCCCCACCACAACGTCCCCAGCCCCACCACGATGTCCTTGGTGCCACCACAATGTCCTTGATGCCACCACAACGTCCTGGGTCCCCCCACGATGTCCCCAGCCCCACCACGATGTCCTGGGTCCCCCCACAATGTCCCCAGCCCCACCATGACGTCCTTGGTGTCACCATGACGTCCCCAGCCCCACCACTCACGTCATCGTACACCTTGGTGGAAGACTCGATGTAGGTCGACTTATCATTGAAGGTGACGCGCGGAAACACTCCGGCCACTTTGTTCTCGCGGTCCAGCTGCCACCAGATCCGGGGAAAAGCGTCACCGAGGGGAAACGGGGACCCCACGGCCCCCCATTTGCGTGTCACCGTCACTCACCCGGACGTCCATGACCTTGGTGATCTTCCAGACGTCGATGAGCAGCCCGATGAACACGCTGACCTGCACCACGAAGTTGGTCTCGTTGTCCAGGATATAAAGGAGGACGACGAGCGACTGGAAGACGCCGAAGAACACGGAGCGGACGGACAGACCCTCCAGCGACTGCCGGCTGTTCCAGAACTGGATGTCTGTAGGGACGGGGACGCTAAATGTCACCGCGCGGCGACGAAAGCGCGAGAAAAGGCGCCTTTTCCAGCTTTCTGCCCTCAAATTGACGACGCAGATAGGATGAGGTGACATGGGATGCGTTTAAGGCCACGTCCGCCCCGCTCCGTGTCCCCAACTCACCGTTTTTGAAGGCCAGGAACTCAAAGACGCTGTGGACGATGGAGACGATGATGGTGAGCGCCAGCAGGTAGGGGTTGGTCTCCAGGAGCGCGACCTGCGGACAATAAACTGGTCCAGACTGGGGTGAACTGGGAGGATCTGGGGGGAGCCAGGAGGTTACGGGCACAGAGGAGGGCGAGGGTTTAATTAAAGTGGGGGAATTTGGGCACTGAGGAGGACGAGGGTTTAATTAAACTGGGGCAAACTGGGAGGATCTGGGGTGATCTGGACACTGAGGAGGACGAGGGTTTAATTAAACTGGGGCAAACTGGGAGGATCTGGGGTGATCTGGACACTGAGGAGGACGAGGGTTTAATTAAACTGGGGCAAACTGGGAGGATCTGGGGGGATCTGGACACTGAGGAGGACGAGGGTTTAATTAAACTGGGGCAAACTGAGAGGATCTGGGGGGATCTGGACACTGAGGAGGACGAGGGTTTAATTAAACTGGGGCAAACTGGGAGGATCTGGGGGGATCTGGACACTGAGGAGGACGAGGGTTTAATTAAACTGGGGCAAACTGGGAGGATCTGGGGTGATCTGGACACTGAGGAGGACGAGGGTTTAATTAAACTGGGACGGTTTAATTAAACTGGGATGATCTGGGTGATCCAGGTGGTTATGGGCAGTGAATAGGACAAGGGTTTAATTAAACTGGGGGGATCCAGGCACTGATGAGCAGGAGGGTTTAATTAAACTGGGGGGATCCAGGCACTGATGAGCACAAGGTTTTAATTAAACTGGGGTGATCTGGACACTGAGGAAGACGATGGTTTAACTAAACTGTGGTGATCAAGGCACCGATGAGCACGAGGGTTTAATTAAACCAGGATGATCGGGAAGGATGTGGACACTGATGAAGACAATGGTTTAATTAAACTGGGGTGATCTGGACACCGAGGGTTTAATTAAACTGGGGTGATCTGGGCGCTAAAGAAGACGATGGTTTAATTAAACTGGGGTGATCTGGACACTGAGGAAGACGAGGGTTTAATTAAACTGGGGGGATCTGGACACCAAGGAGGACGAGGGTTTAATTAAACTGGGGGGATCCAGGCACTGATGAGCACGAGGGTTTAATTAAATTGGGATGATCGGGAGGGATGCGGACACTGAAGAGGACGATGGTTTAATTAAACTGGGGGGATCCGGGCACCGAGGAGGACGAGGGTTTAATTAAACTGGGGTGATCTGGACACCGAGGGTTTAATTAAACTGGGGTGATCTGGGCGCTAAGGAAGACGAGGGTTTAATTAAACTGGGGGGATCTGGACACTGAGGAGGACGAGGGTTTAATTAAACTGGGGTGATCTGGACACCGAGGGTTTAATTAAACTGGGGTGATCTGGGTGCTAAGGAAGACGAGGGTTTAATTAAACTGGGGTGATCTGGACACTGAGGAAGACGAGGGTTTAACTAAACTGGGAGGATCTGGAGGGATCTGGACACTGAAGGGGACGAGGGTTTAATTAAACTGGGGTGATCTGGACACCGAGGGTTTAATTAAACTGGGGTGATCTGGACACTGAGGAGGATGAGGGTTTAATTAAACTGGGGTGATCTGGACACCGAGGGTTTAATTAAACTGGGGTGATCTGGGCGCTAAGGAGGACGAGGGTTTAATTAAAGTGGGGTGATCTGGACACCGAGGGTTTAATTAAACTGGGGCAAACTGGGAGGATCGGGAGGGATCTGGACACCAAGGAAGACGAGGGTTTAATTAAACTGGGATGATCTGGGTGATCCAGGTGGTTACAGGCAGCAAATAGGACAAGGGTTTAATTAAACTGGGGTGATCTGGGCACTGAGGAGGACGAGGGTTTAATTAAACTGGGATGATCGGGAGGGATGCGGACACTGATGAAGATGATGGTTTAATTAAACTGGGGTGATCTGGACACCGAGGGTTTAATTAAACTGGGGTGATCTGGGCGCTAAGGAAGACGAGGGTTTAATTAAACTGGGGGGATCTGGACACTGAGGAGGACGAGGGTTTAATTAAACTGGGGGGATCTGGACACTGAGGAGGACGAGGGTTTAATTAAACTGGGGTGATCTGGACACCGAGGGTTTAATTAAACTGGGTGATCTGGGCGCTAAGGAAGACGAGGGTTTAATTAAACTGGGGTGATCTGGACACCGAGGGTTTAATTAAACTGGGGTGATCTGGGCGCTAAGGAGGACGAGGGTTTAATTAAAGTGGGGTGATCTGGACACCGAGGGTTTAATTAAACTGGGGCAAACTGGGAGGATCTGGAGGAATCTGGACACCGAGGAGGACGAGGGTTTAATTAAACTGGGATGATCTGGGTGATCCAGGAGGTTATGGGCAGCAAATAGGACAAGGGTTTAATTAAACCAGGGGGATCCAGGCACTGATGAGCACGAGGGTTTAATTAAACTTGGGGGATCCAGGCACTGAAGAGGATGAGGGTTTAATTAAACCGGGATGATCGGGAGGGACGTGGACACTGAGGAAGACAATGGTTTAATTAAACTGGGGGGATCTGGACACTGAGGAAGACGAGGGTTTAATTAAACTGGGGTGATCTGGACACCGAGGGTTTAATTAAACTGGGGTGATCTGGACACCGAGGGTTTAATTAAACTGGGGTGATCTGGACACCGAGGGTTTAATTAAACTGGGGTGATCTGGACACTGAGGAGGACGAGGGTTTAATTAAACTGGGGTGATCTGGACACCGAGGGTTTAATTAAACTGGGGTGATCTGGGCGCTAAGGAAGACGAGGGTTTAATTAAACTGGGGGGATCTGGACACTGAGGAGGACGAGGGTTTAATTAAACTGGGGTGATCCAAGCACCGAATAGGATGCGAACCCCATCCTAAGGGCCCCCAAACTACTCAGCTACCCCCTCCCGAAATTAATTAAGGGCTTAACGAGCGTCCCCCACCTTGACCGAGTCCTGCTCCTCGTCCGACTGCTCGTACAGGTCCTCGCCCAGGAAGTTCCAGGGCGAGCGGGAGCTCTGGGCGGCGTAGAGCTGCCAGCGCCACAGGGACAGCGGGCAGAAGGACAGACGGAAAGGCAGGCGCCGCAGCGACTCGTTGATGGGGAAATAGTCCTTCTGCAGGTTCCAGTAGTCGTTGAAGTACAGGATGGGGTAGTAGTCGCCGCTGATGGCGTCGAACTTCACGTCTGGGGGGGGAAAAGAGGGGGTGACACGCGGGTGACACGCGGGGACACGAGAGGTGGTGGCGCTGGAGGGGGTGAGATGGGGGAGGCGCTTGGGGAGGGGGGGGGGGTGGAGAAATGAGCCCCCGTTGGCCCCAAAGTAGCCCCTGGGGACAGTGAGAGGTGTCCCAGTGGGACACGGTGGGACGCAGGGCGAGCCAATGGATCCCAGTGTGATCGAGTGTGACCTGGTGTGTCCCCAGTGCGACCCAGTGTGACCTAGTGTGTCCCCAATGGATCCCAGTGTGTCCCAGTGTGACCTGGTGTGTCCCAGTGCGTCCCAGTGCGACCTAGTGCATCCCAATGGATCCCAGTGTGATCGAGTGTGACCTGGTGTGTCCCAGTGCGTCCCAGTGCGACCTAGCGCATCCCAATGGATCCCAGTGGGATACAGTGCGACCTAGTGCATTCCAATGGATCCCAGTGCGTCCCAGTGTGACCTGGTGTGTCCCAGTGCATCCCAGTGTGATACAGTGTGACCTAGTGCATCCCAATGGATCCCAGTGGGATACAGTGCGACCTAGTGCATCCCAATGGATCCCAGTGGGATCTAGTGTGACCTGGTGTGTCCCAGTGCGACCTAGTGCATCCCAATGGATCCCAGTGCATCCCAGTGTGACCTGGTGTGTCCCAGTGCGACCTAGTGCATCCCAATGGATCCCAGTGCATCCCAGTGTGACCTGGTGTGTCCCAGTGCATCCCAGTGTGATACAGTGTGACCTAGTGCATCCCAATGGATCCCAGTGGGATACAGTGCGACCTAGTGCATCCCAATGGATCCCAGTGCGACCTAGTGCGTCCCAGTGTGTCCCAGTTTGACCTAGTGCATCCCAGTACATCCCAGTCTGACTTACTGCATCCCAGTACATCCCAGGGTGTCCCAGTACATCCCAGTATCCTAGAGTGTCCCAGTGCCTCCCAGTGTCCTAGTGCGTCCCAGTGAATCCCAGTGTGACCTAGTGTATCCCAGTACATCCCAGGATCCTACAGTGTCCCAGTGTGTCCCAGTACATCCCAGTGCGACCTAGTGCATCCCAGTACATCCCGATGTGACCTAGTGCGTCCCAGTACATCCCAGTGCGTCCCAGTGCCTCCCAGTGTCCTAGAGTGTCCTAGTGCGTCCCAGTGAATCCCAGTGCGTCCCAGTGTCCTACAGTGTCCTAGTGCGTCCCAGTGAATCCCAGTGCATCCCAGTGTCCTAGAGTGTCCCAATATGACCCAGTGCATCCCAGTGTCCTACAGTGTCCTAGTGCATCCCAGTACATCCCAGGGTGTCCCAGTGCATCCCAGTATGTCCCAGTGCGACCTAGTGCATCCCAGTACGTCCCAATGTGACCTAGCGCATCCCAGTACATCCCAGTGAGACCTAGTGAGTCCCAGTGCATCCCAGTGTCCTAGAGTGTCCCAATATGACCCAGTGCCTCCCAGTGTCCTAGAGTGTCCTAGTGCATCCCAGTACATCCCAATGTGATCTAGCGCGTCCCAGTGCATTCCAGTGCCTCCCAGTATCCTAGAGTGTCCTAGTGCGTCCCAGTGAATCCCAGTGCGTCCCAGTGTCCTACAGTGTCCTAGTGCATCCCAGTACATCCCAGGGTGTCCCAGTGCATCCCAGTATGTCCCAGTGCGACCTAGTGCATCCCAGTACGTCCCAATGTGACCTAGCGCATCCCAGTACATCCCAGTGAGACCTAGTGAGTCCCAGTGCATCCCAGTGTCCTACAGTGTCCCAATACGACCCAGTGCCTCCCAGTGTCCTAGTGCATCCCAGTACATCCCAGCGTGTCCCAGTACATCCCAGTATCCTAGAGTGCCCTAGTGCGTCCCAGTACATCCCAATGTGATCTAGCGCGTCCCAGTGCATCCCAGTGCCTCCCAGTATCCTAGAGTGTCCTAGTGCATCCCAGTGAATCCCAGTGTGTCCCAGTGTCCTATAGTGTCCTAGTGCGTCCCAGTACATCCCAGGGTGTCCCAGTGCATCCCAGTATCCTAAAGCGTCCTAGTGCGTCCCAGTACATCCCAATGAGTCCCAGTACATCCCAGTGTCCTAGAACGACCTAGTGTGTCCCAGTGCATCCCAGTACAGCCCAGTGTGTCCCAGTACATCCCAGTGTCCTAGAACGTCCTAGTGCATCCCAGTGTGTCCCAGTATGACCTAATGCTTCTCAATGAGACCTAGTGCGTCCCAGTGTGTTCCAGTACATCCCAGGGTGTCCCAGTACATCCCAGTAACCTACAGTGTCCTAGTGCATCCCAGTACATCCCAGTGTGACCTAGTGCGTCCCAGTACATCCTAGGGTATCCCAGTGCCTCCCAGTATCCTAGAGTGTCCTAGTGCATCCCAGTATGTCCCAGTGCGACGTAGCGCATCCCAATGTGACCTAGCGCATCCCAGTACATCCCAGTGCGTCCCAGTGCCTCCCAGTGTCCTAGAGTGTCCTAGTGCGTCCCAGTGAATCCCAGTGCGTCCCAGTGTCCTACAGTGTCCTAGAACGTCCTAGTGCATCCCAGTACATCCCAGGGTGTCCCAGTGCATCCCAGTGCGTCCCAGTGTCCTAGAGTGTCCCAATATGACCCAGTGCCTCCCAGTGTCCTACAGTGTCCTAGTGCATCCCAGTACATCCCAGGGTGTCCCAGTGCATCCCAGTATGTCCCAGTGCGACCTAGTGCATCCCAGTACGTCCCAATGTGACCTAGCGCATCCCAGTACATCCCAGTGAGACCTAGTGCGTCCCAGTGTGTTCCAGTACATCCCAGGGTGTCCCAGTACATCCCAGTAACCTACAGTGTCCTAGTGCATCCCAGTACATCCCAGTGTGACCTAGTGCGTCCCAGTGTCCTATAGTGTCCTAGTGCGACCTAGTGCATCCCAGTACATCCTAGGGTATCCCAGTGCCTCCCAGTATCCTAGAGTGTCCTAATGCATCCCAGTATGTCCCAGTGCGATGTAGCGCATCCCAATGTGACCTAGCGCATCCCAGTACATCCCAGTGCGTCCCAGTGCCTTCCAGTGTCCTAGAGTGTCCTAGTGCGTCCCAGTGAATCCCAGTGCGTCCCAGTGTCCTACAGTGTCCTAGTGCATCCCAGTACATCCCAGGGTGTCCCAGTGCATCCCAGTATGTCCCAGTGCGACCTAGTGCATCCCAGTACGTCCCAATGTGACCTAGCGCATCCCAGTACATCCCAGTGAGACCTAGTGAGTCCCAGTGCATCCCAGTGTCCTAGAGTGTCCCAATACGACCCAGTGCCTCCCAGTGTCCTAGTGCATCCCAGTACATCCCAGCGTGTCCCAGTACATCCCAGTATCCTAGAGTGCCCTAGTGCGTCCCAGTACATCCCAATGTGATCTAGCGCGTCCCAGTGCATCCCAGTGCCTCCCAGTGTCCTAGAGTGTCCTAGTGCATCCCAGTGTCCTAGTGCGTCCCAGTACATCCCAGCGTGTCCCAGTACATCCCAGTATCCTAGAGTGCCCTAGTGCATCCCAGTACATCCCAATGTGATCTAGCGCGTCCCAGTGCATCCCAGTGCCTCCCAGTGTCCTAGAGTGTCCTAGTGCATCCCAGTGTCCTAGTGCGTCCCAGTACATCCCAGAGTGTCCCAGTACATCCCAGTATCCTAGAGTGTCCTAGTGCGTCCCAGTATATCCCAGAGTGTCCCAGTACATCCCAGTATCCTAGAGTGTCCTAGTGCGTCCCAGTACATCCCAATGTGATCTAGCGCGTCCCAGTGCCTCCCAGTGTCCTAGAGTGTCCTAGAGTGTCCTAGAGTGTCCCAGTGTCCTAGCGCGTCCCAGTACATCCCAGAGTGTCCCAGTGCCTCCCAGTATCCTAGAGTGTCTTAGTGCATCCCAGTACATCCCAGTGCACCCCACCATGACCTAGTGCGTCCCAGTGCATCCCAGTGCGTCCCAGTGCACCCCAGTGCTTACACTGGTCCAGGGGGGGCGGCACGCTGCCCTTCACCCAGGGCGTGTGGTCGTCCACCATGTTGATGGTCAGGTTGGGGTGCCAGTGCGAGATCACCTCCACGGGGCCGAAATCCTCCGCGCGCTGCAACGGGAACCGCACCGCAACCGTCACCAGCGTCCCTCTGTCCCCCTGGGGTCCCTCTGTCCCCCCCGGGGTCCCTCTGTCCCCCCCTGGGGTCCCTCTGCCCCCCCCCGGGGTCCCTCTGTCCCGCCCCGGGGTCCCTCTGTCCCGCCCCGGGGTCCCTCTGTCCCCTCCCTGGGGTCCCTCTGTCCCGCCCCGGGGTCCCTCTGTCCCCTCCCTGGGGTCCCTCTGTCCCCCCCTGGGGTCCCTCTGCCCCCCCCCGGGGTCCCTCTGCCCGCCCCCCGGGGTCCCTCTGTCCCCCCCCCGGGGTCCCTCTGCCCCCCCCCGGGGTCCCTCTGCCCCCCCCTGGGGTCCCCCCATTAAAAATGGGGTTGCCCCATTAAACATGTGGCCGCCCCATTAAACATGTGGCCGCCCCATTAAACACGGGGGCAGCACGAAGGGGCAAAACCGACCCCCCCGTCCCAAAACCGACCCCCCCCCGTCCCCAAACCTTGATCATTTCGGGATCCGCCTCCGTCTCCCCCGTCAGAAGGTTCTTGGTCTTCTGGAACCGCCGCCGCTTGTATTTGTTGATCACTGTGGGGGGGGAAAGGAGATGGTGGGGGGGGGGGAAATGCCGGGATCCGGTGGATCTTACACCAGGATTAATGGATCCCAAGCATCTCGTGCATCCCAGAGGGAAAGGGGGAGGGTTAGGGGGGAATAAACCCAAATGGGGGGGAAGCCGGGCCGGGGGGAACCAAGGGGGGGAACCCAAGGGGAAGAAACCCAAGGGGGGGAGGAAAATGGGGGGGGGGGGGGACAGGAACACAAGGCAGGATGGGGGGGAACCTGAGGTGGGGGGAAACCAAGTTGGGGGGAGAAACCAAGTGGCGGGGGGGGGGGGGAACCAAGGTGGGGGGGAACTGGGGGGGAAACCAAGTTGGGGGGGGGGGAACCAAGTTGGGGGGGGGGGGAACCAAGTTGCGGGAGGGGGGGGGAAACCAAGTTGCGGGAGGGGGGGGGAAACCAAGTTGCGGGAGGGGGGGGGAAACCAAGTTGCGGGAGGGGGGGGGGAAACCAAGTTGCGGGAGGGGGGGGGGAAACCAAGTTGCGGGAGGGGGGGGGAAACCAAGACAGGGGGAAAACCGGGGGGGGGGTGGGAAACGGGGCGGGGGGAGGGGGAGAACCAATGGGAGGGGGAGGGGGGGAAATCAAATTGGGAGGGGGGGAAACCAAGGTGGGGGGGGGGGGAACCAAGGCGGGCGAGGGGGGGGGAACCAAGGAGGCGGGGTAGGGGGGAACCAAGGCGGGCGGGCGGGGGGAACCAAGGAGGCGGGGTAGGGGGGAACCAAGGAGGGCGAGGGGGGGGAACCAAGGAGGCGGGGTAGGGGGGAACCAAGGCGGGCGGGCGGGGGGAACCAAGGCGGGCGGGCGGGGGGAACCAAGGAGGTTTTTGGCAAACAGACCCGTGCATGGGGGGGGTGTGTTAATTTAGCCCTAATTTGGGGCGGGGGGGGGTGCCGTACTTCGCGAGGTGTGCACGGTGGCCAGGCGCCGGTACAGGTTCTTCTGCCGCGGGTCGGGGTGGAAGCCGCTCTTGGTGAAGTAGACGTGGATGTAGATGGAGCCGTTCTGCTGCACGCTCTGCGGTTAACGAGGCGTTTAATTAAGACACAGCACCCCCCCCCTAAAAACAACCCCCCCAGCTAAAAGAATGAGCCCCCACCTGGGATATATCGACCTCCCCGTAGTGCTCGTAGCAGCCGTCGGCGTTCTCGCCGCTGGTCCAGTCGCC